>NC_053391.1:124761600-125063331 GCF_905171765.1 Bufo bufo | reverse complement strand
ACATTTAAGCCTCTGGGGTGCAAGCTATCCAAATCATATATCCACCGCAATTCCCTTTTCTTCAAAATTGCTAAACGGTCTCCGCCTCTTCTGGGAAGCACAACATGGTCCAGAATCCAGCATCTTAGATCCCGCTCGGTATGCCCAAGGGATCTAAAATGTCTGGAAACTGGTAGATCAACACGTTTTTTTCTTATTGAATTCCTATGGTTGTTCAATCTCAGTTTTAATTCTGTGGACGTTTCACCAATATATATCAGGTTGCAGGGGCATGCTAGCACATAGATTACATAGGATGATGAGCAATTTAGGTGAAATTTGATGGGATATTCCTTATGTGTAGAGGGATGTATGAAGGATCTGGATTTGCATATATAGCGGCAGTTGACGCAACTGAGACACGGATAGCAACCATGTCCCGATTGTGACAATGTTCGCTGTACGCTAATTTTCTTAGGGCCTACATCCGCTCTAACTAAATGATCCTTAATATTTTTACTTTTCCGATATGATAGGAGGGGAGGAGACTTAAGTTCAGGTACGTCTTTAATGGACCTGCCAAGAATGCTCCAATTATCCTTGAGGATACGTCCCATCTCCACACTGCATTCGGAGTATGTGGACATGAAAGGTATCCTCCGGATCCTTTGTGGGGTGGATGACGTTTTTTTGATATTGTTATATAAAATCTCATTTTTTTGTTCGTCTAGCAATCCATGGGGATAGCCACGCTCCCTAAATTTACCTGCCATCATTTCCAATGTGGTCACTAGCTCGGTCTGGTCTGATACAATACGTTTAGCACGTAGAAATTGTGAGTGCGGAAGATGTTTAACTAAACTACGAGGATGATTGCTTTCGTATCGTAGAATTGTATTCCTATCAGTTGGCTTGACATATAGGCCTGTATTAATTAAACCATCAACCAATCTGACATTGGTATCAAGAAAGGACAATTCTGTCTTGGAATAAGACACAGTATATTGAAGGTCAGAGTCAATGCTGTTAAGATATGTATGAAACTCAACCAATTGTGGTTCTGTGCCTGACCACAGGAGGAAGACGTCATCTATGTATCGCCACCACCCAATGACATATTGGAAGTGGTGGGATACATAGATGAAGTCCTCCTCCATGTGTCGCATGTAGATATTTGCGTACGTTGGGGCCACATTGGACCCCATCGCAACGCCACGTTTTTGACTGAAAAAGGTGTCTTGGAAAAGAAAATAGTTATTTTCCAGAATAAGTCTCAGCAAGATATTAATAAAACACTTTGAATGTTGTGTAATAGACGAATCATCCAGATATTTATTAACAGCAGAAATGCCCTTCTCGTGTCCTATTGACATGTACAAAGATACAACGTCAAAGGACACGAGAGTGACAGTCTGCACATCAACAATATCAACTGCTCTCAGTTGTTGCAAAAAATGCCCAGTGTCCTGAATATATGACTTTCCAGCTGTCGAGAATTCTCGTAAAATCCTGTCAAGGAACATAGCGATTCTACTAAAAACAGAATCAGTGCCAGAGACGATGGGGCGACCGGGGGGGTCCACAAGAGTTTTGTGGACCTTGGGCAGTATATATAGAACTGGAGTAATGGGAGAAGTCACCGTCAAATACTCCCTTAGCCCTTCATCAATGATGCCCCCGGCCACCGCATCGGACAAACAGTTTTTGATGGTATTCATAATATGAAATTTAGGGTCATTCCGTAACACACCATACACATCCGTATCACAGAGTTGGCGTTCAATTTCTTTTACATAATTACATGTGTCAAGAACAACCACTCCACCGCCCTTGTCGGCGGGTTTAATGGTTAATTGGGGGTTGTTCCTGAGCTGGAATAGTGCCTCAATTTCAGCAGTTGTCAGATTAGGTTTATTTAATCTAGCTGTATCACCAAAACGGGATTTTAGCTCTCTGACATCTCTTTTAACTGCAGAAATGTAGGCCTCTATAGCAGGCTCATCCACATAAGGGAGAAAAGTACTTTTATTCATTAAACCCAGTTTCTTGAGTGAAAATTCACTCGAGTATGTCAGTGTGTCAACAGTGTGACCCTTAAAAAACACTTTCAACTTAATAGAACGAAAAAAATCATTTAGATCCATTTCTAGATCGAACCAGTTTACCTTGGAACTTGGGCAAAATGTAAGCCCCTTAGAAAGGACACTGTGTTGGGCTACAGTCAATTCAACTGAAGATAAATTAAAGACTATTGTCTCTTTCTCTGGGATGATGCTTTCGTCGATTGTAGTCTGGGCCGGTTGTATCGCTGCTTTGCCTTTTCGTCTATACCTGCGGCCTCCTCGTCTGGTTCTTGTTCCTTTCTTTTCTTTATATCCAGACTGTCCCCTAAAAAAGATTTTCCTCATCTGAGGGTAACTGCATAAATCTTCTCCTTTTCTTGTCGCGGTTGAAACCCATAGATGGTGCATCAGATTGCCATGTGTATATATCGCCTCGTTTGTAATCATCTGCGTCACGCACCCATTTACTCCTTTTACCTTCCTCCAATTCCATCTGCAGCTTACTAAGTTGGTCTTTAATTTCATCTTTATATTGCGTAATTTCATCAGCAGATAATTGTGCCTGCAAAGCCCGTTCAACTCCCGACAACTCATCCGTAAGTGAAGTAACCTCCAATTGTAGAAACTCAATGTTGAGTAAAATATAATCCAATGAATATCTATTCGATAATACTTCAAAACGTACAAAACAAATCATTGTTGGGAAAGAGGTTTGGGCGCAGATTTGAGCGCATACCTCTAGGAATCTTTTTTTCTTTAAAATACTGTCCCAGTGTAGCCATGTGTAGTCTCATTGAGATAAGGCGTTTAGAGATAGTTAGATACTTGCGTTTGAGTTCTTTAACAGTAGGCGCCTGTAGAAATGAAGCATCACCCTCGATTCCCCGCATGATGCGGTCGACCTCCTCCACAGTATAAGTGCCGCCATAGGGTGTTTCCGTATTAGACATGATAGGTGCTTGAGGTGTGCTCACTCACGGTGCCGAGTATATGGAAAAAGAAAGTCCAGATCCTTCATACATCCCTCTACACATAAGGAATATCCCATCAAATTTCACCTAAATTGCTCATCATCCTATGTAATCTATGTGCTAGCATGCCCCTGCAACCTGATATATATTGGTGAAACGTCCACAGAATTAAAACTGAGATTGAACAACCATAGGAATTCAATAAGAAAAAAACGTGTTGATCTACCAGTTTCCAGACATTTTAGATCCCTTGGGCATACCGAGCGGGATCTAAGATGCTGGATTCTGGACCATGTTGTGCTTCCCAGAAGAGGCGGGGACCGTTTAGCAATTTTGAAGAAAAGGGAATTGCGGTGGATATATGATTTGGATAGCTTGCACCCCAGAGGCTTAAATGTAGAGTTCAGGTAGGGGTCTGTTGATGTGTTGCTCACCCTTGCTTTCTATATATGTACAGTACAGACCAAAAGTTTGGACACACCTTCTCATTCAAAGAGTTTTCTTTATTTTCATGACTATGAAGGCATCAAAACTATGAATTAACACATGTGAAATTATATACATAACAAACAAGTGTGAAACAACTGAAAATATGTCATATTCTAGGTTCTTCAAAGTAGCCACATTTTGCTTTGATTACTGCTTTGCACACTCTTGGCATTCTCTTGATGAGCTTCAAGAGATAGTCACCTGAAATGGTCTTCCAACAGTCTTGAAGAGTTCCCAGAGATGCTTAGCACTTGTTGGCCCTTTTGCCTTCACTCTGCGGTCCAGTTCACCCCAAACCATCTCGGTTGGGTTCAGGTCCGGTGACTGTGGAGGCCAGGTCATCTGGCGCAGCACCCGATCACTCTTCTTCATGGTCAAATAGCCCTTACTTTCAAAGTTTTCCCAATTTTTCGGCTGACTGACTGACCTTCATTTCTTAAAGTAATGATGGCCACTCGTTTTTCTTTACTTAGCTGCTTTTTTCTTGCCATAATACAAATTCTAACAGTCTATTCAGTAGGACTATCAGCTGTGTATCCACCTGACTTCTCCTCAACGCAACTGATGGTCCCAACCCCATTTATAAGGCAAGAAATCCCACTTATTAAACCTGACAGGGCACACATGTGAAGTGAAAATCATTTCAGGGGACTACCTCTTGAAGCTCATCAAGAGAATGCCAAGAGTGTGAAAAGCAGTGATCAAAGCAAAAGGTGGCTACTTTGAAGAACCTAGAATATGACATATTTTCAGTTGTTTCACACTTGTTTGTTATGTATATAATTCCACATGTGTTAATTCATAGTTTTGATGCCTTCAGTGTGAATCTACAATTTTCATAGTCATGAAAATAAAGAAAACTCTTTGAATGAGAAGGTGTGTCCAAACTTTTGGTCTGTACTGTATGTGACGTACTTTCCTCATACATGTAATAGTGCAGGAGAATTGTGAAAGAATTATATGCAATTGCAACCGCAATAGAACATAAATTTGGAAACTAATGTATTTATATTTCTTTTTGCCTTTTTAGAATTTTTTAATCTTCACAATGTTGGATTTGGATCCCTGGACTTTAACCTGTTGGAAGCGATGCAGCCCAGTACCAACTACAGCGTCCTATCTTCTACGCGCTACTCCAGACATATTATTAAGTTTTAGTGCGATGCTGTTTCTGTAATGGTGAGGGATTACCCCTCTATGACCGCATTTTTTCCAGCAAGTGGGTTACGGATGTCGGCGGGGTTCATGGAGATGTCCCCTTCCGACATACACGGCCCTATGGTCCGGTGTCCCTTCCGAGAGGTGGGGATCCCGGTCCTGACGCTGGTATCTGTAGGAGATCCCTGCTGCGGCCCACTATACACTCTCTATGTATTCCGTTCTACAGTCACTGTTTTGAGTAAATACTCTGTCCAGTTATTATCTATGTGATGAATTTGAACGGATATATAGGGCAATCCTCCCTAAAGAAAGATGGCGTCGTTAGGTGTTAGCCTACAGAACGCATGTGCACGATTCTCATATTGTGATTCACACGATGTCGTCATCCTGGTCATGCGCACTGAGGAGATCGAGACGCTCAGGGAACGTGATGGTATATGTGGGCTCCATGGCTTTCTGGGTTTCACTCCTTGGATCCTCATTCAGTATGTTGTCACTATTTTATTATTCTAATTGGAACAAAAGTTTTGTATATGTCTTGTTCTGTATAAAAGGGATTGTATCCTGGTATTATAGAACGTATGACACCAGTCACTTTGGTAAACATGCACCTTATATTTGTATCATATGTCCGCAATTTAAGTTGATTATAACCACACCCCGATGGGTGTGACACTTTTTGTAACGCTTTATATGTGTTCACTTTCACTGTCTCTATGCTTGAGAAAGGCTCGTATGAGCTGAAACGTCGCAAGATTTGCCATAATATGGGTGAATAAAACCACTTTGATTTTCATCGCAACTTGGAGTGCAGTCCTGCTTTCTCTATTATATATATATATATATATATATGGTGAGACGTTGCAAGTACTCTTCTGATATGATTTCATCGAGCAGTTTTGATGTGGGGGGGAGTTTTTTTGACACTCGCCCTGAGAGAAATTTAACCAACACCTCCAATCTCATCTCATTGATTGGTTTGATTGGACTCCAGTTGGCTGACACCTCACTTCAATTAGCTCTTGGAGATGTCATTAGTCTAGGGGTTCACATATTTTTTCCACCTGCACTGTGAATGTTTACATGGTGTGTTCAATAAAAACATTTAATTCTTTGTGTGTTATTAGTTTAAGCAGACTTTGATTGTCTATTGTTGTGACTTAGATGAAGATCAGATCACATTTTATGACCAATTTGTGCAAAAATCCATATCATTCCAAAGGGTTCACATACTTTTTCTTGCAACTGTATACATACATATATAAATATGCATACACATATAGTAACATATATACACATATCCATACATGTACACGAGATCGAACTGCATATATTTACACACAAATACATAGGCATATGCCCATGTGGAATATACCCCATATGAATACATAAGTCACTGCATAGTGGCTAAGTTTGGTATTATATTCACTTGAATGGGACTGAGCTGCAAATAGGCGATGTAACTGATTAATGTGATGTCACTGGCCTATGAAGACCTGTCTCTGATCACAGACACTGTAAAACAGCAGACAGCTCCCGGTTGAGCTCCTTAGTGGGCACCATATTTAAAGCCCTGACATCCACTGTAAATGTATGGCCAGGGCCGTCTTTAACACGGGGCAAAAGGGGCAGCTGCTCCAGGCCCAGTTGCTCCTGGGGGGCCCAAGGCAGCTGCGTCTTGAGCCCGCTGGCCACTGCCCACAAATTCAATGACATCGAGTGGCTTGCCTGGGGAAGAAGGGGGGGGGGTGGGCGGTCCGCCCCGGGTGTCCGTCTGTCAGCGACATAGGGGGGTGCTGCCATGCCTGCCTGCATGCAGCCACTCCAGGCAGCGAACTGTGAGAGAGTGAGAGATTCTCTTAGGAGAAAGGACCTTAGATGACATCATCACCATATGACCAGTAACATAGATATTACTGGTCACATGGCTATGAGGTAATCAGAGGTCCTTTCTTTCTACTAGGAGTGTTGCTGCAGCCTGCAGGAGAAGTTTGCCATAATTGTGAAGCTTTTTTTTGTGAAGATTACATCAGGAAAAGGTAACAGGGGCTGTTATGCTATTATACTGTAAGCTACTGTATAGTGGGGTGCTGTATAGTGTGGGGTGCTATAATGATCTACTGTATACTGTGAGGTGCTATACTGTATGCTATAGGATGCTATACTGTAGGGTATTATACTATGTATTGCATACTGTGTGGTGCTGTATACTATAGGGTGCTATACTACATACTGTGGGGTGCTGTATACTATAGGGTGCTATATTGCATACTGTGGGGTGCTGTATACTATAGGGTACTATACTGCATACTGTGGGGTGCTTTATACTATAGGGTGCTATACTGCATACTGTGGGGTGCTGCATACTATAGGGTGCTATACTGCATACTGTGGGGTGCTGTATACTATAGGATGCTATACTGCATACTAGGGTTGCTTCGGGTATCAAACTTTCTATACCCAATCGATACTTTTTCCCCGGTATCGATACGATACCGGGATTTGTCTTTTATCGATACTAGGTTGTGCTACTGCACAGCCCAGTATCAGAGAACATGGAGCGCACTGCTCTCAGCATGCGCCATGTTCCCTCAGCAGTACAGGCAAGAAGGAAGCAGTCTCTCCCTCCCCCTGTGGTGCTGCTGCAGCTTCCTCCAATGAGAGCACAGAGGGGCGGAGGAGAGGAGGGGCTGTGGCCACTGCGCCACCAATGATAACTAACGTTTAATACATTACAAATGAAGGTGGTGGCAGAAAAACATTGGCGGCACCCTGCTTCTGATCCATGGCAATGTGGCTCCTGAGGGGTTAACTGCCACTGATCACAGTGCCCTGTCAGAGGTCGGGTGCCGGCAATGTGTTTCTGCCGCCGCCTGAATTTGTAATGTATTAAACGTTAGTTATCATTGGTGGCGCAGTGCGCCCTCACCCCCCCCCCAGTCCCCAGTATTAAAAACATTGGTGGCGTAGTGCGCCCTCACCCCCCCCCCTCCACAGCATTAAAAACATTGGTGGCGCAGTGCTCCCTCCCCAGTATTAAAATCATTGGTGGCAGTCGCCGCAGAGTCTCCTCACCTCCTCTCATTGGTGGCAGCTTCTGATCGGAGCCCCAGTAGTGTAATTGCTGGGCTCCGATCAGTTACCATGGCAGCCAGGACGCTACTGAAGCCCTTGCTGCCATAGTCAGCTCCCTGCTGCTGTGTGTACTATGCACAGGGCAGCAGGGAGAGTGTCAAATCCTATTCACCCTAATAGATTTCTATTAGGGTGAATAGACAAGGGATTAAAAGATCCCAGGTTTTAGCCCCTAAGGGGGGAAATAGTTATCAAATAAACTGTAAAGAAAAGAAAAGTAAAAAAAAAAAACACCAAAATATTAAGTATAAATCACCCCCTTTTCCAATTTTACATATAAAATATATAAACAATAAATAAATAAAATATTACATATCGCCATGTCCGAAAAGTCCAAACAATTAAAATATAAAAAAATAGCTCCTGAGGTGAACGCCATAAAAGAAAAAAAGAAAAGAAAAACTGTCGAATTCGCCATTTTTTTTTGTCACCTTGTCACTCAATAGGAAAGGACTGTTTGATTATGGGCCGGACGTTCCATAAAATGCGGAATGCACGCTCCTTTTTTTGGCGTTTTATTTTTTTCACATGGTATCGAATGGTATTGAGTATCTCAATACTTTTTTATGGTATCGAAACCGAATCAAAATTTTGGTATCGAAACAACCCTACTGCATACTGTGGGTTGCTGTATACTATAGGGTGCTATTCTGTGGGGTGCTGGGGTGCACTGCAACGCTACGGTGAGCCGAGCCCCGGGCTCCTTCCTGAACTGCAGAGTGGTGCCCACTTCCAGCCCTGAGCCTGCTGGAGTCTTCAGAACTGTAAGTATTTACAGTAATTCACTGTACTCTACGAGGTGTGTGGATTTTTTTTGTGTGTGTGCTGTGGTGGTGTCACGGCGGACAGGATATAGAAACACAGATAAATAAACAAACAAGTTTCTAGGCGAGAAGCTGGGGATCAAGGTCACCTCCTGATAAATCCATACCAGCTCTCCCTATACTACTAAGCCTACGTTCAGACCCTTAAGGTGGGAATAACGTGTCCTCGTGCCTGGGCTGAGAATACCCTAAAAATCCCTAAGATGATGAAAGGGGAATAGAGGCAGCCTGCTCCCTCCGAACCTGGAGGGGCAGGCGTCTCTCTAACAGCCTAGACAGCAAACCACAAGAGAACAAAAACCAACTTATCTTTTGAGCAGGAACAGACAATCCTTCCTTCCTTGCAAACACAGAGCCAGACAGAAGCTATAACCCGCAGGGAACACTGGGAGTGGGTGTGATTTAAACTGAAACCAACGACCCCACCCAGTGCACCTGAAGGGAGGCGGATCTAGCTTGACTCCAAAACAAAACAAAAGGCTAGACACGTGCTGCTAATCTGGCAAACCTCCACACATTGCCTGAGCAGGGCATGACAGTTGGAGGGCGTAATTGCATGCTAGGGTGTGGGAAGGCAGGATCCAGGGGGCCCAAGTAAATTCTTGCCCAGGGTCCAACATGCAAACAAGTTAAAAAGTAGGTCTGCTAGGTTTATCTGCTGTCCTGTTTAAGGGCACCATATTACATCTACTGGTCTGTAATACAATAGTAGACAAAATGTTGTGCTGTTTTGCTACTAGCAGATCTGAATCTCTGGACATAATGTATTCACGAACATAATGCTTGCCCGCCATCCCTTGTCCCACAAGTTGGTGACTGACAGGTTGCTGTGCATGTACATATATAAACTAGCCTGTCAATCACCGTCTTGAGGGGTGGGCAGGGGGGCCTTCTCATAAATATGTTTGTTGTATTCGTTCAGTTGTCCTGTTAGCCAAACTGCACCGCATATGCAGCGTCCCACTCAGGACACGTGGGAACTGCAAAATAACTGTAAACTGCATTATCGTGCTGCATGTCATTCTGCATTACATCACCTGTTGTATGCCTGTTCATAGGCTGGTTAGGTGTGTTATATACACCCCACCACTAGAGGGGGATAGCACTCAGTCTATATAAATACCTTAGTCAGGCCTAGTGTGGGTGGTTGTTGGTGGGAATTGCTGTTGTGGTTGCTAGTGAAGTGATTCAGGTCAGTTGAGACTCCACATTACAGAGTAGTAAGTGAAGTCAGAAGCAGCTATGTGGTAGTGTCAAGGTATGAGGAGCAGGAGAGCGTTTTCCTCCTGTGGTCCTCTTAGTTCCTTTCATCCTACAACCAGAGGAAAGAGTTGCGTCCCTGGAAGAAAACCAAGCAGAGACATCGGTAATAACAGCCACTACCTAAGGCTTAATGGGCACCTTTGCACATGGTGGAGGACAATCTAGCTACAGGAAGCCTCACCATAAAGTATAGAAGACAGATTAGCTACATGTTCAAGGGCCTGGAAGATACAGAAATTATAGGACTAAGCATACCCAAAAAGAGTACTACTGAACCACAGCCTGAGTCCGAACCTAGCCAAAACCTATTAACAGTGGATCAACAGAATACCTCTAAATATCAAGAGACTGTATTCTGTCTGGATGTATATGCTGCAACTAAAACCAGCTACAGTAAAAGTTGTGAGTTGTATCCTACCACTGTCTACCTCATTCTTCAATACCACCACTACAACTGGTTGTACCACCATAAACGGTACTGGCGTCACGACAAATACCACCAAGGGACCCAGCCGCCTAAAGCACCCTAAACACTGCCGTCATCAAGGGCACCTTAACCTCCATCTAGGCTGATGCTCCCCTACCACAGAGTGTGCCCTGGAGGATTTTGTGCTGTCTTCCTCATCACTGTGCTGCCGGCCCAGGGAGGCTTTCTGCTAACCGTGAGTAAAGTACCTAGTTGAGTACCTACTCTTGTTTATACTCTATAATACAAGCATTATGCTATACATGTTTTGGCTGTCTCCCTAGATAACTCCAAAGGCTAATTTAAGAGTAGCCTCTTACAATGTTCATGGCTTTAATTCGCCATCCAAGAGACGCCAATTATTTGGGGTTTTGAGGAGAGACAGAGCAAGAGTTCTTACAAGAGACACATTTGAAGATTAATCACTTCCCAAACCTCTCACACTCCCATTATTCTCAGTGGTACCATTGTGGTTCCCCTTCTTCCAACTCAACAGGAGTAAGCATAGGATTCCAGAGGAAAATCCCCTTCCTATTAGATGATCAAATCATTGACAGGGAGGAAAGATACCTAATGATCAAGGGCAAAATAAGATCTCATACATACACATTTATTAATGTGCACGCCCCTAACAACAAGCAAATCCCTTGGCTCAAAAAGGTCCTGGTTATTTCAGAATCTTTCCAGGAAGGTATTACATTATTTGGAGGTGACTTTAATCTTGCGGTGAATCCTCTGCTTGACTCCTCCTCACATAAATCTGCCCACTCCCAGAGAGCCCTGAGCTCCCTCATCTCCAGGCTCTGGAGATCCCATTTAATTGATGCATGGCGAACCCTCCACCCAGACGTTATTGACTACACTTTCTATTCCTCAGCTCATAATTCGTACCAACGGCTGGACTATTTGTACGTTACTAAAAACCATATTCAGCTGTGTGCAGAGGCAGACGTGGGATCTTTCCTCCTATTGGACCACGCCCCAATTTACCTATCCTTAACAGCCCCTAAAGAAAGAGCATATAATAAACCCTGGCGCCTAAACAAATTTTTGCTGGGGAAGCCAGAAACTAAGAATCTCCGTCAGCAGCTACTAGACGATTACTTTGCCCAAAACAACACTCCTGACATTTCTCCCCAGACACTTTGGGATGCACACAAAGCTGTCATCAGAGGCCACTGCATCAGTATAGGCTCCTATATTAAAAAGGAAAGAGACAAACAATTGGATCTCTCTCAAAACAAGATCAGGTGCCTGGAAGGCTTACATAAACGGTTATTACTACAAACACACATTGAGCTGTCCGTTTTTTTTCAGGACCCATTGAAAATGAATGGGTCCAGATCTGTTCCACAAAAAACGGAACAGATCAGGAAAGAAACAACGGACGTGTGAATGGACCCTTAAAGGAACTCAGGGAATTAAGGGTACATTCACACGTCAGTATTTTTCTATATCCCGATTTTCGGTCCGTTTTTTGCGGATCCGTTGTTCCTGAAAATGTTTCCGTATGTCATCCGTATGTATAAATTTCAATAAGCAAATAAAGTTGTTTGGATTTCTTTAAAAAAATAAAATAAAAAAAAATGTAAATGTAATTTCCAGGAACGGAATCTGCATAAAACGGATGACATACGTAATGACATCCGAATGTCTTCCGTTTTTTGCGGATCCATTGACTTTGTATTGTACCAGGATCCGAATTTTGCGGAAAAGAATAGGACATATTTTATATTTAAACGGACATGCGGAACGGAACAACGGAAACGGACAGCACACATTGTGCTGTCCGATTTTTTCCAGGACCCATTGAAAATGAATGGGTCCAGATCTGGTCCAGATCTGTTCCGCAAAAAACGGAACAGATCAGGAAAGAAAAAACGGACGTGTGAATGGACCCTAAGACATCCTAAGGCTCTATTCACACGTCCGTGATGTGTTGCGGACCCGCAAATTGCGGGTCCGCAACACACCAGCCCGTCACCCCCATTGAAATGCCTATTCTTGTCCGCAAGCTGCGGACAAGAATAGGACATGCTCTATCTTTTTGCGGAGCTGCGGACCCAAAATCGGGGCCGCGCTCCGCAATTGCGGCTGCAGACAGCACACTGTGTGCTGTCCGCAACCATTCCGTCCCCATAGAGAATGAATGGGTCCGCACCCTTTCCGCAAAATTGCGGAAAGGATGCGGACACATTTTGCGGACGTGTGAATGGAGCCTAAATACGGCTTCGACAAAGTTTTACCTGCATTCCCAACAAAAGGTTTTTGCGCACAGCAACAAAGCATCGAAATTTGTGACCCAAAGGGTCAAGAAAAGGAAAATGGACAACTACGTACATAAACTTAGAGACACATCAGGCTCCTTGACATATGACCCTATCCAAATCGTGACTCAATTTAGGAACTTCTACGAAGCTCTCTATAATATTGATTCCCCACGACATGTCTTTAACGACAAACAAGATAGTTCACCCATAAGTTCCTTCCTAGAAGGTTAGCTCTTCCAAACCTGTCAGAAAATAACAGAACACTACTTCAATCTCCCTTCACTGAAGAGGAACTTTTGGAGGTAATTGGTCACTCCCCCAAACGGAAGAGTCCGGGTCCAGACGGCCTTCCAACCCCTTACTATCGAGCATTCCATAGCACCCAGATCCCACACTTAATCCCTGTCTATAACGCAACACTAGTTAACAAACCCCTTTCGGCGGACATGACTAAAGCCCACATAATCCTCATTCCAAAGGAGGGTAAAGACCATACCCAATGCCCAAACTACAGACCTATCTCCCTCCTCAACCTAGTCTTAAAATTTCTTGCCAAAATGCTAGGGAACAGATTGGCAAAAATCCTACCATCTCTAATACATAGAGACCAGGTGGGCTTCATCAAAGGTAGGGAGGGGAAAGATAATACTGCAAGATTCTTGAATATCCTACACTACGTTAAAAAAAGATCCCTTCCCCTAGTCCTTCTCCGCACTGATGCTGAGAAGGCCTGTGTCAAGTCAAGTGGTCCTTCATGAAACAAGTCCTCTCTTCTCAAAGTTTCCCGCGCTCCTTCCTTTATGCCATTGACACCATGTACCTCAATGCCTCCGCCTCTATTTCAGTCAACAGTACACTCTCGTCCCCTTTCCACATTAGAAACGGCACTAGACAGGGGTTCCCTGTCTAGGGTGAAGATTAGTGCAGATCCTTCTCAATTGTTCTCCTTGAACTACACCCCCCTATTGAAAGACATTACCAAGACAATCTCTAATTTAGACCTACCGATACTTTCATGGTTTGGCAGGAAAAATATTTTAACTTCAATAATCATCCCTAAATTAACATACCTACAGCAAGTACTCCCAATCCCGATTCCCTCATTATTTTATGCCACTGTGAGATCCCTATTGCGATCCTATATTTGGAACAAAAAGAAAGTCTGCATCTCATACAAAACGTTGAACCGAGCAAAGAAATGGGTTGGTATAGCTCTCCCCGATCCGGAACTATACGGGAAGGCGATTCTTCTCTCAAGAGCAATTGATTGGTTGAGAGCCCCTTATCACAAATCATGGGTCTCCATAGAACAAGCACTCCTAGGCTCCACTTTTAGGGCCTTCCTACTAGGCCACAGGACCGTTCAACCTCTACCCCCTATTGCATCTCCCTTAACGAAGGGAACTATCTCCACCTGGAAATGGCTATGGGACACTCCACACCTAATACCATTTCCATCTCAAACATTACAAGTCAGAGACTTAATAAACACTGCCCCTAGAGCCCTCACAGACAGTGTACCGGGCAGTCTTAAAAGATCTATAATCCCAGTGAGAGACCTATTTGTCGACTCTCACCTGATTACCATGGTAGACTTGAGCGATAGATTGAACTATCAGCTCCCTAACGCTACCCCCCTGTACTTCCTACAGTACAGACCAAAAGTTTGGACACACCTTCTCATTCAAAGAGTTTTCTTTATTTTCATGACTATGAAAATTGTAGATTCACACTGAAGGCATCAAAACTATGAATTAACACATGTGGAATTATATGCATAACAAACAAGTGTGAAACAACTGAAAATATGTCATATTCTAGGTTCTTCAAAGTAGCCACCTTTTGCTTTGATTACTGCTTTGCACACTCTTGGCATTCTCTTGATGAGCTTCAAGAGGTAGTCTCCTGAAATGGTTTTAACTTCACAGGTGTGCCCTGTCAGGTTTAATAAGTGGGATTTCTTGCCTTATAAATGGGGTTGGGACCATCAGTTGCGTTGAGGAGAAGTCAGGTGGATACACAGCTGATAGTCCTACTGAATAGACTGTTAGAATTTGTATTATGGCAAGAAAAAAGCAGCTAAGTAAAGAAAAACAAGTGACCATCATTACTTTAAGAAATGAAGGTCAGTCAGTCAGCCGAAAAATTGGGAAAACTTTGAAAGTAAGGGCTATTTGACCATAAAGGAGAGTGATGGGGTGCTGCGCCAGATGACCTGGCCTCCACAGTCACCGGACCTGAACCCAATCGAGATGGTTTGGGGTGAGCTGGACCGCAGAGTGAAGGCAAAAGGGCTAACAAGTGCTAAGCATCTCTGGGAACTCCTTCAAGACTGTTGGAAGACCATTTCAGGGGACTACGTCTTGAAGCTCATCAAGAGAATGCCAAGAGTGTGCAAAGTAGTAATCAAAGCAAAAGGTGGCTACTTTGAAGAACCTAGCTTGCCTCCAAACTGGCTGGTTGAGGTGTGACGTTTTCCACCTGGGGCCTCCTTAAAGCCTGGACCCCTGGGGCTTTCTCCCTTGTTAGCTGACAATCAGATGGCTGGGGGGGGTGGGAATATATTTTTCATGTACACTGACTGTGTACATGCCAAAAGGTGAATCAAATGACAATCAGGGTTGCCAAAAAATGAGTAAACCATGTTCCTCACATCTGTCAACAGTGTCAATGCAAAAAAATGACAGTCTTTTACCATGTTTTAAGGTGTATTTAGATGCCAATAATGGTCCAGATTATTGGGAACATTTATCATCTGGCCATCTAAATGTGCCACTGATCACCCAATGAACGGGCGTCGTTCACCGGGTGATCCTGTCGTTCATGCAGGCACCACCGATCATGGCTTCTGAGCAGCAGATTGTGCTGTCTAAACAGCGATCTGCTGCTCAGAAGCCATGATTCTGTATGAGGACGAGGGATTGTTATAGTACAGTGAAGGAGATCGCTGCATGTAAATGCAGCAGTCTTCTTCACTGAACGAGCAGCCGACTGTTGGGAAGGACGCTTCCTTCCCGATGATCGGCCACTCAGTCGGCACGTCTAAATCCAGCTTTAGTGTTTTGTTGTCACACAACATCATTAGTGATAATTCCGTTACGTGGTCTCCAAGTTCCAGTAGTATATTTACCTCAATTTACATTTTTATGAGTTGCTGTACTATACAAAATCTATAAGAAGACCCAGATTAAAGTGGCCATACACATTAGACGCAAGTTGGCCACCCCGACACTTGCTGATTTTTGGGAGGATTTACAGTACCAAAGAGCTAATGTGTATGGAGATAGCCCTATAGTCTGCTGACAGCAAACAGGGAAAGGAGGATCTGGCATGTCTAACATTTCCTCTACTCATTCAGTCAGACTTGCAAGTTCAGCTGAGGTTTTACGAAATGTTTTTCTATCATACATATTTTTAGAACGTTTAAGGTAAAAGCAGTTCTATGTTGCTACATTTTTAAATGTGATATTACGTGGATGAGGTAGATCAAATTGCTAATGGCGAGTGAATCGGCCTACCATAATAACTGCCTGTACTTTGTTAGGTTTGAAATGTGTCTTTTACTTTTTATATATGAGAGATGAAGCGAGGCAGAACGTGAAAGGTTACATGTTCAAGACAACAATAGTGATCACTCAGCTAATTTGCAGGGTCATTGGATAAAGCGAGAGGTGTAAAACAGTATGGATAGCTTACATTTCCTTGACTCTGTTTAAAATGCATTGATGCTATATATTGACCATATGATCTCAGGTGATTTAAAAGTTAAAAAAAAATGAAAAACTCATGCTTTTTTATTTTATGTTTAACCTGTTATTTTTACACTTACATGTTAATTGCATTATTATAAGACTATTCGTCATTCTAATTTATCAAATTCCTAGGGTCAAGACAGAAATTCAGAATTAGGGCTCTTGCACACGACCGTATGCCCTCCAAGACATATGGTCCATGAGCGGGCCATATGTCCCGGAGCGGCATTGATCGTGCGCATGGGAGTACACAGCATCATAGATTACAATGATGCTGTGCACATCGGGCCACCTGCGGGGCTATTATCCCGCACTCATATGATCTTATGAGTGTGGGACAATAGTCCCGCGGGCAGCCCGACGTGCACAGCATCATTGTAATCTATGATGCTGTGTACTCCCGTGCGCACGATCAATGCTGCTCCAGGACATATGGCCCGCTCACGGACCATCTGTCTCAGACGGCATACGGTCGTGTGCAAGAGCGCTTATAAGGAGCAAAAATTAGATAACGATAAGTCATTGCATTCATAATGCTTTGAGAGCCTTGTGGTATTAAACGGTATGAGGCATGAGAAAATGACTTTTATTATAAACTTATTGTTTTACAATTTGGGTGTTTTTATATTGTGTGAGACTGTAAATATCAAATATTTCAGCTTTGACACAGCCCACTACAGTAGACACAATAAGCTAACACCTCCTGATTCCTGTAGGCAGCAATAAAAGCTACAGGAAATATTTATCACGAGGGTAATATTTAAAGTGGTTATCCCATAATTAATGTAAAATCAGACATCATATAGTACCTGACAATCTTCTTCTATCTCCCCACATTCATTGCTCTGCTGGATTTATATCAAACTGGCAGCTCAAGGGGCATGTCATTTCTGCTGCAGCTCTCTCCCTATCACAGGAGGCAGTTGAAGGATAAAACTCAGCATGTTTGGCCATCTTAGTGAGCCGGACAAAGAAATAAGCAAAAAAAAAAAAAGACAGGTGGTGCTATACAGATGCACATTTATTAAGTCCAGTGTTTTAGACGCCAGTCTTAATAAAGCCCCATCCCTGGCAGAGGATCTGCCGAAGTTATGAAGAGACTCAGGCCTCTCCATAACTTCGGCACATCCAGCGCCAGTTCTAAATGTAAGACAGCTTCCTTGCTGTCTTACATTTAGACTTTTTCCACGCCTAAAACACGAGTAGAAAATGATAAATAAGATGGGCCTGCCGGCCTGTGCCCTTCCCCGCCTACATCATGCCCACAATTTTAGACCTGGAATGAGCGGGGAAAAGTCGCAGACAGCAGCGCAACTAACCATTGCGCCTCCATCTGCACTTGAAATATGCCTTAATTTTTAATTACATGCAATTTCAAAAATATTCAGATTCAGGTGATGGTTTAAAAAATGTCGAATATTTTTTGTGGAAATCCCCTTTAACCCCGGGCCTGTTTTCACCTTCCTGTCCAGGTCATTTTTTGCAAATCTGACGCGTGTCACTTTATGTGGTAATAACTTTAAAATGCTTTTACTTATACAGGCCATTCTGAGATTGTTTTCTCGTCTTCATGACAGTGTTAAAAATGAGTAAAGAAATAATAATTTTTATTCATAAAAAAATAAAAAATTTACCCCAAATTTTGAAAAATTAGCAAATTAGCAAATTTCTATTTCTCTACTCTTATAATAGATAGTAATACCTCCAAAAATAGTAATTACTTTACATTCCCCATATGTCTACTTCATGTTTGGATTAGAAGTTTGGAAGCAAATCTTGAAATTTTTCGGAAAATTTCCAAAACTCACTTTTCAAGGACCAGTTCAGGTCTGAAGTCACTTTGTGAGGCTTACATAATAGAAACCACCCAAAAATGACCCCACTTTAGAAACTACACCCCTCAAGGTATACAAAACTCATTTTACAAACTTTCTTAACCCTTTAGGTGTTCCACAAGAATTAATGGAAAATGGAGATGAAATTTCAGAATTTCACTTTTTTGGCAGATTTTACATTTTAACCACTTAAGGACCACAGGTTTATACCCCCCTAAAGACCAGGCCCTTTTTTACAAATCGGCACTACACTACTTTCACCGTTTATTGCTCGGTCATGCAACTTACCACCCAAATGAATTTTACCTCCTTTTCTTCTCACTAATAGAGCTTTCATTTGGTGGTATTTCATTGCTGCTGACATTTTTACTTTTTTTGTTATTAATCGAAATTTAACGATTTTTTTGCAAAAAAATGACATTTTTCACTTTCAGTTGTAAAATTTTGCAAAAAAAAACGAGATCCATATAGAAATTTTGCTCTAAATTTATAGTTCTACATGTCTTTGATAAAAAAAAAATGTTTGGGTAAAAAAAAAATGGTTTGGGTAAAAGTTATAGCGTTTACAAACTATGGTACAAAAATGTGAATTTCCGCTTTTTGAAGCAGCTCTGACTTTCTGAGCACCTGTCATGTTTCCTGAGGTTCTACAATGCCCAGACAGTACAAACACCCCACAAATGACCCCATTTCGGAAAGTACACACCCTAAGGTATTCGCTGATGGGCATAGTGAGTTCATAGAACTTTTTATTTTTTGTCACAAGTTAGCGGAAAATGATGATTTTTTTTTATTTTATTTTTTTTCCTACAAAGTCTCATATTCCACTAACTTGTGACAAAAAATAAAAACTTCCATGAACTCATTATGCCCATCACGAAATACCTTGGGGTCTCTTCTTTCCAAAATGGGGTCACTTGTGGGGTAGTTATACTGCCCTGGCATTCTAGGGGCCCAAATGTGTGGTAAGGAGTTTGAAATCAAATTCTGTAAAAAATGACCAGTGAAATCCGAAAGGTGCTCTTTGGAATATGGGCCCCTTTGCCCACCTAGGCTGCAAAAAAGTGTCACACATCTGGTATCTACGTACTCAGGAGAAGTTGAGGAATGTGTTTTGGGGTGTCATTTTACATATACCCATGCTGGGTGAGAGAAATATCTTGGTCAAATGCCAACTTTGTATAAAAAAATGGGAAAAGTTGTCTTTTGCCAAGATATTTCTCTCACCCAGCATGGGTATATGTAAAATGACACCCCAAAACACATTCCCCACCTTCTCCTGAGTACGGAGATACCAGATGTGTGACACTTTTTTGCAGCCTAGGTGGGCAAAGGGGCCCATATTCCAAAGAGCACCTTTCGGATTTCACTCGTCATTTTTTACAGAATTTGATTTCAAACTCCTTACCACACATTTGGGCCCCTAGAATGCCAGGGCAGTATAACTACCCCACAAGTGACCCCATTTTGGAAAGAAGACACCCCAAGGTATTCCGTGAGGGGCATGGCAAGTTCCTAGAATTTTTTATTTTTTGTCACAAGTTAGTGGAAAATGATGATTTTTTATTTTTTATTTTTTTTCATACAAAGTCTCATATTCCACTAACTTGTGACAAAAAATAAAAACTTCCATGAACTCACTATGCCCATCAGCGAATACCTTGGGGTCTCTTCTTTCCAAAATGGGGTCACTTGTGGGGTAGTTATACTGCCCTGGCATTCTAGGGGCCCGAATGTGTGGTAAGGAGTTTGAAATCAAATTCTGTAAAAAATGACCTGTGAAATCCGAAAGGTGCTCTTTGGAATATGGGCCCCTTTGCCCACCTAGGCTGCAAAAAAGTGTCACACATCTGGTATCTCTGTATTCAGGAGAAGTTGAGGAATGTGTTTTGGGGTGTCTTTTTACATATACCCATGCTGGGTGAGATAAATATCTTGGTCAAATGCCAACTTTGTATAAAAAAATGGGAAAAGTTGTCTTTTGCCAAGATATTTCTCTCACCCAGCAGGGGTATATGTAAAATGACACCCCAAAACACATTCCCCACCTTCTCCTGAGTACGGGGATACCAGATGTGTGACACTTTTTTGCAGCCTAGGTGGGCAAAGGGGCCCATATTCCAAAGAGCACCTTTCGGATTTCACAGGTCATTTTTTACAGAATTTGATTTCAAACTCCTTACCACACATTTGGGCCCCTAGAATGCCAGGGCAGTATAACTACCCCACAAGTGACCCCATTTTGGAAAGAAGAGACCCCAAGGTATTCGCTGATGGGCATAGTGAGTTCATGGAAGTTTTTATTTTTTGTCACAAGTTAGTGGAATATGAGACTTTGTATGAAAAAAAAAAAAAAAAAAAATCTGCATTTTCCACTAACTTGTGACAAAAAATAAAAAATTCTAGGAACTTGCCATGCCCCTCACGGAATACCTTGGGGTGTCTTCTTTCCAAAATGGGGTCACTTGTGGGGTAGTTATACTGCCCTGGCATTTTCCAGGGGCCCTAATGTGTGGTAAGTAGGTAAATGACCTGTGAAATCCTAAAGGTGCTCTTTGGAATATGGGCCCCTTTGCCCACCTAGGCTGCAAAAAAGTGTCACACATGTGGTATCGCCGTATTCAGGAGAAGTTGGGGAATGTGTTTTGGGGTGTCATTTTACATATACCCTTGCTGGGTGAGAGAAATATCTTGGCAAAAGACAACTTTTCCCATTTTTTTATACAAAGTTGGCATTTGACCAAGATATTTCTCTCACCCAGCATGGGTATATGTAAAATGACACCCCAAAACACATTCCCCAACTTCTCCTGAGTACGGCGATACCAGATGTGTGACACTTTATTGCAGCCTAGATGCGCAAAGGTGCCCAAATTCCTTTTAGGAGGGCATTTTTAGACATTTGGATACCAGACTTCTTCTCACGCTTTGGGGCCCCTAGAATGCCAGGGCAGTATAAATACCCCACATGTGACCCCATTTTGGAAAGAAGACACCCCAAGGTATTCAATGAGGGGCATGGCGAGTTCATAGAAATTTTTTTTTTTTGGCACAAGTTAGCGGAAATTGATATTTTTAATTTTTTTCTCACAAAGTCTCCCTTTCCGCTAACTTGGGACAAAAATTTCAATCTTTCATGGACTCAATATGCCCCTCACGGAATACCTGGGGGTGTCTTCTTTCCGAAATGGGGTCACATGTGGGGTATTTATACTGCCCTGGTATTCTAGGGGCGTGAGAAGAAGTCTGGAATATAAATGTCTAAAAAATTTTACGCATTTGGTTTCCGTGAGGGGTATGGTGAGTTCATGTGAGATTTCATTTTTTGACACAAGTTAGTGGAATATGAGACTTTGTAAGAAAAAAAAAATAATAATTCCGCTAACTTGGGCCAAAAAAATGTCTGAATGGAGCCTTACAGAGGGGTGATCAATGACAGGGGGGTGATCAATGACAGGGGGGGTGATCAATGACAGGGGGGGTAATCAATGACAGGGGGGGTGATCAATGACAGGGGGGGTGATCAATGACAGGGGGGGTGATCAATGACAGGGGGGGTGATCAATGACAGGGGGGGTGATCAATGACAGGGGGGGTGATCAATGACAGGGGGGGTGATCAATGACAGGGGGGTGATCAATGACAGGGGGGGTGATCAATGACAGGGGGGTGATCAATGACAGGGGGGTGATCAGGGAGTCTATATGGGGTGATAACCACAGTCATTGATCACGCCCGTGTAAGGCTTCATTCAGACGTCCGTATGCGTTTTGCGGATCCGATCCATCTATCAGTGCATCCGTAAAAATCATGCGGACATCTGAATGGAGCTTTACAGGGGGGTAATCAATGACAGGGGGGTGATCAGGGAGTCTATATGGGGTGATCACCACAGTCATTGATCACGCCCCTGTAAGGCTTCATTCAGACGTCCGGATGCGTTTTGCGGATCCGATCCATCTATCAGTGGATCCGTAAAAATCATGCGGACATCTGAATGGAGCTTTACAGGGGGGTAATCAATGACAGGGGGGTAATCAATGACAGGGGGGTGATCAGGGAGTCTATATGGGGTGATCACCACAGTCATTGATCACGCCCCTGTAAGGCTTCATTCAGACGTCCGGATGCGTTTTGCGGATCCGATCCATCTATCAGTGGATCCGTAAAAATCATGCGGACATCTGAATGGAGCTTTACAGGGGGGTAATCAATGACAGGGGGGTAATCAATGACAGGGGGGTGATCAGGGAGTCTATATGGGGTGATCACCACAGTCATTGATCATGCCCCTGTAAGGCTTCATTCAGACGTCCGGATGCGTTTTGCGGATCCGATCCATCTATCAGTGGATCCGTAAAAATCATGCGGACATCTGAATGGAGCTTTACAGGGGGGTGATCAATGACAGGGGGGTAATCAATGACAGGGGGGTGATCACCACAGTCATTGATCATGCCCCTGTAAGGCTTCATTCAGACGTCTGTATGCGTTTTGCGGATCCGATCCATCTATCAGTGCATCCGTAAAAATCATGCGGACATCTGAATGGAGCTTTACAGGGGGGTGATCAATGACAGGGGTGTAATCAATGACAGGGGGGTGATCAGGGAGTCTATATGGGGTGATCACCACAATCATTGATCATGCCCCTGTAAGGCTTCATTCAGACGTCCGGATGCGTTTTGCGGATCCGATCCATCTATCAGTGCATCCGTAAAAATCATGCGGACATCTGAATGGAGCTTTACAGGGGGGTGATCAGGGAGTCTATATGGGGTGATAACCACAGTCATTGATCATGCCCCTGTAAGGCTTCATTCAGACGTCCGGATGCGTTTTGCGGATCCGATCCATCTATCAGTGGATCCGTAAAAATCATGCGGACGTCTGAATGGAGCTTTACAGGGGGGTAATCAATGACAGGGGGGTAATCAATGACAGGGGGGTGATCAGGGAGTCTATATGGGGTGATCACCACAGTCATTGATCACGCCCCTGTAAGGCTTCATTCAGACGTCCGGATGCGTTTTGCGGATCCGATCCATCTATCAGTGGATCCGTAAAAATCATGCGGACGTCTGAATGGAGCTTTACAGGGGGGTGATCAATGACAGGGGGGTAATCAATGACAGGGGGTGATCAGGGAGTCTATATGGGGTGATCAGGGGTGATCAGGGGCTAATAAGGGGTTAATAAGTGACGGGGGGGGGGGGGTAGTGTAGTGTAGTGGTGCTTGGTGCTACTTTACTGAGCTACCTGTGTCCTCTGGTGGTCGATCCAAACAAAGGGGACCACCAGAGGACCAGGTAGCAGGTATATTAGACGCTGTTATCAAAACAGCGTCTAATATACCTGTTAGGGGTTAAAAAAAACACATCTCCAGCCTGCCAGCGAACGATCGCCGCTGGCAGGCTGGAGATCAACTCTCTTACCTTCCGTTCCTGTGAGCGCGCGCGCCTGTGTGCGCGCGTTCACAGGAAATCTCGGCTCACGCGAGATGACGCCTATTGGCGTTAGCGTAGCCTGGGGGAGCCGCCGCAATGACGCCTTTCGGCGTTACAGTTGCGGGAAGTGGTTAATCCATTTTTTCCAGTAGCAAAGAAAGGGTTAACAGCCAAATAAAACTCAATATTTATTACCCTGTTTCTGCGGTTTACAGAAACACCCCACATGTGATCGTAAACTTCTGTACGGGCACACGGCAGGGCGCAGTAGGAAAGAAACGCCATATGGTTTTTGGAAGGCAGATTTAGCTGAACTGGTTTTTAGATGCCATGTTCCATTTGAAGCCTCCCTGATGCACCCCTACAGTAGAAACTCAAAAAAGTGACCACATTTTGGAAACTACAGAATAAGGTGACAGTTTTATTGGTACTATTTTGGGGTACATATGATTTTTAATTGCTCTATATTAAATTTTTTGTGAGGCAAGGTAACAAAAAAATTGATGCTTTGGCACTGTTTTAATTTTTTATTTTTAACAACATTCATCTGACAGGTTAGATCATGCACTATTTTTATAGAGCAGGTTGTTACGGATGCAGTGATATCAATGATATCAAATATGTCTACTTTCTATGATGTTTGTTTTAGTATTACATAATAAAGCATTTTTGAAAACAAAAAATTGTTTTTGTATCTCCATTTTCTGAACGCCCTATATATTTTTTTTTCTGCCGATCGTCTTGAGCAGGGGCTCGTTTTTTGTAGGAAGAGTTGACGTTTTTATTGGTACCATTTTTGGGTACATATGATTTTTTGATCATTCATTATTACACTTTATGGGGCAAGGGGACCAACAAATTGGTTGTTTTGGCGCAGTTTTTATTTATTTTTACAACGTTTACCTGAGGGATTAGGTCATGTGACTTTTTTATAGAGTAGGTTGTTACAGATGTGGCAATACCTAATATGTCAACTTTTTCTTATTTATTTAAGTTTTACACAATAATAGCATTTTTGAAACCGAAATAATGATATTTTAGTGTATCCATAGTCTCAGAGCCATAGCTTTTTTCTTTTTTGACCGATTCTCTTAGTTAGGGTCTCATTTTTTGCGGGATGAGGTGACGGTCTGATTATTACTATTTTGGGGGCATATACGCCTTTTTGATCACTTGCTGTTGCAATTTTTGTGATGTAATATGACAAAAAAGGCTTTCTTTTTACACCGTTTTTTTTCTTATGGTGTTCACATGAGTGGTTGGGTCATGTGATAATTTTATAGAGCTGGTTGTTACGGACGTGGCGATACCTAATATGTATACTTTTTTTTTTTTTTCACTTTAGCACAATAATAGCAGTTTTGAAGCAATAAATAATCATATTTTAGTGTCTCCATTGTCTGAGAATGATATATATATATATATATTTTTTTTTTTTGTTTACCAACTCTCTTAGGTAGGGTCTCATTTTTTGCGGGATGAGGTGATGGTCTGATTGGTACTATTTTGGGGCGAATACGCCTTTTTGATCACTTGCTGTTGCAATTTTTGTGATGTAATGTGACAAAAATGTTTTTTTTTTTACATATTTTACTTTAGCACAATAATAACAGTTTTGAAACTAAAAAAAATGATGTTTTAGTGTCCGGTGCCCGCCTGGTCCCCATGACGTACTATTATGTCAATTTGCGGGAACGCAGTGGTTTCCATGACGCAGTAGTACGTCATAGGTCGGGAAGGTCGGGAAGGGGTTAATGCCAGTTCTGCTGAAGTCTGCATTGCCATAATTTGCACCATGTTTATCAAATGTCATACTATGTTTGGTAAACTTGGTGCATCTTTATAGGAGTTTTCTGAGATATTTTAACTGATAATCTATCCTCTGGATAGGTCATCAGTATCTGATCGTGGAGGTCCGACACCTAAGACACCCACTGATCAGCTGTTTGAGAAGGCACCGACACTTGCAGTAGCACCACGGCCTTCTCTCAGCTCACCAACCACAGCGCTGTACATTGTATAGTGTCTGTTCTTGGTATCACAGCTCAGCCCCATTAACTTCAATAGGGCTGAGCTGCATCTAGATAAAAACTATTCAGCTCCAGTCCGTTGTCTATGGTTTGATGCAGCGATTCCCAAAAGTGAAGTGGGCACAAGTCACAGTTCAGTACATGCGTTTTTGTGGGACCGCACGTTCCTTATCCAGAAGAATAAAACCTCCTTAAGCTTGACTCATCCAATTCTAGGCAATTTATCAAGTCCCACTATCACCAATCCAGGATTGACCTTGCAAGCAGTGCTTTACTATTGGAGCGATTAAATGTCTTTTTAGCGGTGCTGAAAAGAAGATTAAAGATAAGAAGGAAAGCCTTGTAGGTTGTGTGATGTGCCTGTATATCAAGCTGCGCTTGTGAGTACAACTACGTGTATACGATTGTTGGTGACATACAGTACTTCACTATTGGCGTATTTTCTGACATCCCACAGGAATCCTGGATTGGTGATAGTGGGACCTGATAAATTGCCTATGACTCTAGAATTGGATGAGTCAAACTTGAAGAGGTTTTATTCTACTGGATAGAGAACGCACGGTCCCACAAAAACGCATGTACTGAGCTGCGTCTAGGCCACGTGACTAGGGCTGAAATGATTACTTGATGAATCAAATTTTTTGCATCGAGGGTTCGTTTGTGTCATGTGACCATGGCGTAGGAGTGAAGCGCTTGCTATTACTTACCGCCCCGTGGTCACCCGCCGGCCCGTACCGCGCTGCACTGGATCCTGAAACATCGTCAGGTCATAGTGCACATAAGCGCGCACTATGACCCGATGCTGTGTGACGTCAGGATCCAGTGCAGTGCACGGAGAAGAAGAGGAAGGAGCTGTGGAGCGGCACCTCTACAGGAAAGGTAAGTATTTTATTTCGCTGGGGACATGGCACTGAAGGGGGACAGCTGTCAATGGATGGCATAGAAGGGCTGATGGCAGTGGGGGACATGGAGGGGCTGATCTGATGGCACTGGGGGAGTATTGGACATGGAGGGGCTGATCTGATGGCACTGAGGGAGTAGGGGACATGGAAGGGCTGATCTGATGATACTGGGGGACATGGAGGGGCTGATCTGATGGCACTGGGGGACATGGAGTGGCTGATCTGATGGCACTGGGGGACAAGGAGGGGCTGATCTGATGGCACTGGGGGACAAGGAGGGGCTGATCTGATGGCACTGGGGGACATGGAGGGGCTGATCTGATGGCACTGGGGGAGTGGGGACGTGGAGGGGCTGATCTGATGGCACTGGGGGACATGGAGGGGCTGATCTGATGGCACTGGGGGACATGAAGGGGCTGATCTGATGGCATTGGGGCAGTGGGGGACATGGAGGGGCTGATCTGATGGCACTGGGGAGTGGGGGACATGGAGGGGCTGATCTGATGGCACTGGGGAAGTGGGGGACATGGAGGGGCTGATCTGGTGGCACTGGGGGAGTGGGGGACATGAAGGGGGTGATCTGATGGCACTGGGGGACATGGAGGGGCTGATCTGATGGCACTGGGGGACATGGAGGGGCTGATCTGATGGCACTGGGGGAGTGGGGACATGGAGGGTCTGATCTGATGTCACTGGGGGAGTAGGGGACATGGATGGGCTTATCTGATGGCACTGGGGGAGTGGGAACATGGAGGGGCTGATTTGATGGCTCTGGGGGACATGGAGGGGCTGATCTGATGGCACTGGGGGACATTGAGGGGCTGATCTGATGGCACTGGGGGAGTGGGAAACATGGAGGGGCTGATCTGATGGCACTGGGGGAGTGGGAAACATGGAGGGGCTGATCTGATGGCACTGGGGCAGTGGGGGACATGGAGGGGCTGATCTGATGGCACTTGGGGACATGGAGGGGCTGATCGGATGGCACTGGGGGAGTGGGGGACATGGAGGGACTGATCTGATGGCACTAGGGGACATGGCAATGGATGGCATGGAGGGGCTGATGGCACTGGGGGAGTGGAGCTGAAGGCACTGGGGTGGGAGAGAGCTGATGGCACTGGGGTGGGGGAGAGCTGAAGGCACTGGGGTGGGGGAGAGCTGAAGGCACTGGGGTGGGGGAGAGCTGAAGGCACTGAGGTGGGGGGGAGCTGATGGCACTAGAGGATAGTGGAGCTGATGGCACTGGGGCAACTGATGCACTTGGGCTGATCACACAGGGGGGAACGAAGGGTGGCAGGGGGTCTGATGAGTTTTTATAAAGGAAAACAGTGTATTAATTAATTTTTTCTTATTAGATTACTCGATTAATCGAAAAAAATAATCGATAGAATACTCAATTACTGAAATAATTGTTTACTGCAGCCCTACACGTGACTGATAAATGTGATGTCACATGGCCTAGAAGGCTGCGGTGCTACTGCGAGCCTTGCTGCCTTCTTAAACAGCTGATCTGCAAGGGTCCGAGGTGTTGAACCCCCACCAATCAGATATTGATGACCTATACAGAGGATAGGTCATCAATTAAAAAATCTCGGAAAACCCAAAAAAGTCAAACACTTCTGTACTGAGATGTTACTCCACTTCCTATATCAACCCTTTACTTGAGTATGACTGTGACTTTTTAGGCTAGGACTACAGGACAAGAAAGTCATGTGACATTTAATGTAATGCATGTCTATGGTGTCACAGTGCGATAAGCGACATGCTGCAACTATGACATTGATTGTCGTATGTCATGTGCGACATTCACTCCATTGACTTCAATATCAGTCACACGCAACTTGCCTATGACATGGCTGTGTTTTCGCAGCTCTAAAATAGTCACGTGACAGCAAGTCGCACATATTTTTGTGTCAAGCGTTTTTTCTGCGACTTGGTGACACATGTAGCTCTTGCCTAAATATGGCATAATCATCTGAAAACACTAACCTCGCCCATTTTCCCACCCACTTGGAGCAAGTGGTGGAAAAATGCTAAATGTTGCAAAATGTTTGTGCAAATTAGCCCAAAAACTCACAAAGCCCTATATTTGTGACTTTTCAAGGCCAGAATTCTGAAGTGCAGGGCTTTTTCCTCTGTGTACACAAATAAGGTCCTGCATGCATCATCCCTGTCATTCCTTGGGGAGGTGCTGTACCCCATCGCTTTCTAGGTCTCTTACAACTGCTGCACTGTCTATACAGGCAATACAGGAAGGAATAGAGTGTCTCCGATATTGTCATACCAAAGGAAATTGAATAATAAAAAAAGGATAGCTACAATGTCAAAAAAATTGAAGTCCCTTGCTGCCATGTCACATCACTTTGTTGATTGGGCCACAAAAATTGTCTAAAAAATTTAATAAATTTGGCACACAGCAAAATTCCGGCAGTCATTTTGACACCATCACAGGCTTACAATGAAAGGTAGCATGCATACATGCACTGACCAGCATAGACTATTTATTACAATAAACGCTTCTCTCCATCGACAACTTTCACTTCAAGTTACACAAACACTGCCAGATGAGTAGTTCTTCCCAGAACGTCTTAGTTTCCAGCAAGGTATAAACAATTCTAGCAGGTCCATGAATTATCGCTCTCAGAATACTGTTTTTCCTGGACGTCCTACGGCAGCACAAATACATATGGTTTTTTTTCCCCTAGGTACAACCAGAAGAGACCGGTTAACAAGCTTAATTAAAAAACTAAATTAATCAACCAATCACACGCCAGGTCCACCCCTAAAACCCTGACACCAGAGAAGCCTCCTTTTTTCTTTCTCTTAGGTTCAGAAGAGACAGATGTCGTATCCTGGAGGGATATAAAACTTTCCAAGCTGTATACAGGGAGTGTTCTGTGTCCCTCAGCTTGAAGGTGGACTAAGATGGCGCCTTTCCCCTGGGTGGTAATCCACCGCACATCTTTTACACAGGGCATGTCCCATGCCGCACTGCGCTATCACTAACCTCCTCCTTGGTGTATGAGGCGCCATAGTTTGTGCACGCATGCCAGACTGAGAGCGGGCATTACCCGGCAAGTGCAGGGATGCTGGTGCATGCGCTGTTTGGCTGTGGGGAGCCAGGACTAATAGAGCATGCATGGAAGCTCAGCATGAAGGCCTGGCATGGAAGCCAAGCATGAAGGCCCGGCATGGAAGCCAAGCGGTCATGTGACAGGAAGTGTGGAGTAGATCTTCCCGGCAGATTCAAGCTGCAGATGTACTCTGCCAGACCGCTCAACCCTCTGCCTGTCAGAGTAAGTATGGCCGCCGGCCTGTGATGGCTTGTCTCAAGTCTTATTGCCCCGCTGTCCGGACTGTCTGCTGGAGCTCGCAGGCACTTCTCAGGGGTTAACCCTCTGCAAAGCGCTGTTATCTGCCTCCTTACTGAGCCTTTCTGCTGGAAGTGAAGGTTTAAATTCCTGTCAGTATTAGACTTCTGTTTAAAGTGCTCAAGAACCATAGCAGAGTTAACCCTTTCTGGGCTGAAGGCTTAAACTCCTTCCTGGCAGCATTATTTCCTGTTTAAAGAGCTCAAGCACCATTGCTGTTAGCAGAGTTATACCTGAAGTATTAACTCCTCCCTGTCCTGATTTTATGTCTGATTATAGAGCACAAGCACCATTGCTGCTGGCAGAATTATACCTGAAGTATTAACTCCTCCCTGTCCAGATTATATGTATCCTTGTAGAGCTCAAGCACCATTGCTGTTAGCAGAATTATACCTGAAGTATTAACTCTTTCCTGTCCTGATTATATGTCTGCTTATAGAGCACAAACACCAAGGCTTTTTGCAGTGTTGTACATTTATGAAGGATTAACTCCTTCCTGTCCTGATTATAGGTCTGGTTATAAAGCTCTAACACCAAGGCTGTTTTGTAGAATGAAGGTGTATGCAGACTTAACCACTACATATCTTTGAAGAATTAACTCCTTTCTTTCGGTATTATTTGATTATGACGTTCAATTCAACAGCTCCATATTCTTATTTATCTCGTTTACTGCTCTATATGTATTTATCTGCTGTGGCAGAGTACGCAGCGTTGATTAACCCTTTATTTCCTACGTTTTCTAGCTGCTAGAACACATACTGATGGTATTTTTGGTTTCCTATAGATGCCTTCCTCTCAGCAGGAAAAGGAGAAGTAAAACCAGACCCAGATTATGTATCAGCTGTGATCAGCCTTTACCTGATAAGCTCACATCTAAAGTCTCCTGACAAGGTCTCCTCTGTCTGTTCTGCGCCAGGTCTTCTTGGTTTAAAAGCAAATTAAACTGTGTTTGAGGAATTTCAAGCTGCACATGAATATAAAAGACCGAGGAAAGAGTCACGTGTTCCATAGTGTTGATCGCGAATATTCTTATCGGAAATTTTTATCTAGCTAATTTTACGATTGCCGATTTTCACAATCAAGAAAATAATGACCTTAGATAAGGAATTCGCGAATTCGCGAATATATGACGAATATTCGCCCAAATATTCTCAAAATATTGTGAATTTGAATATTGTCCCTGCCGCTCATCACTAGTAATCTTTCTCCGCAGCCATTATCCTCTGAGGTGTAGTGTACGGGAACTGTAATACCCGTCACTACCAAAGTGTCACTTGGTGTGCTGTCGTCCCTCCTAATTATGGGGAAGTTGTTATATGTCAGTTTTATAAAATGTCATGTAATGCAATGCTATGTGTTTCCCTGTTACTATGACACTTGCATGTATAGGCCTGCTAGGGGTGTCATTTCAGCTTCTAGTCATTAGAGGGAGCTAGAGAGCCCTAGTTTATATAAGGCCCAGTCAGGGAAGTAGAAGGCAGACGGAGTCTAGTGTCTGTAATCTACAGTTGGAGATTAGACAATGTCAGAAACCAGTCCAGGCCTGAAGCCTGCTGTCCAGGAGAAGATTCCCTCCTGAATTCCCATATGCAGAAACAGGAATATCTTAGCTCAAGAGCCTGAGGAAGCCGAGAGAGACAGAGGCAAAGTGCAGAGAAGCAAGAGGTACTAAGAATAACAGAGGAGGTACTTTTATAAAGCTACAACCAAGGATATAAAGCCAGATTTAGGTTATTGGGCCTTGGAGAATATATGCTACATTCCGGGATCAGACAGAAATAGAGTGCAAGCTCCTGTACTGCAAGTCCTGTGTTCAACACTCTGTAATCACCTTGCTAAAGCTGTAATTGCCTGCATCAACCGTATTGCAAAATCGACTGTATGCCAAGGAACTGCGATTCCAATATTGTCTCTGCATGAAAACTACTAAAGTTGGAGTTCTGTTTTAATACCACGTGTTCCTCAATTTATTCCTGCTATCCGCAAACGGCGTGCCACCGTTTACTTGGCACTGGCGTCACGAACTATCTATACCATCACCTGCCCTTGCAGAGAGTCAGCCGTACCAGGTTAGTGTCTATTGCACTACATCACCCAGAAACACCTACTGCACACAACTTGAGTACGCTGCACCTCTCTTTTGGCGTCACGAACAGGATACGCACGCTTTCTAGTGCAAGAAGCGTGAACTTTGTGCCTTATACAGTTGCCCTGTGACCAAAGTGACAATTTGCCCGTTTTATTCAAGTGGACTTTGTGGACTGAAAATCATACCCAAAGTGTACCAAAAACCTCTAAAAAGCGCTGTGCAGTGTTGCGCTACCCAGAGGAAGAAAATCGCCGCATTGGAGTGTGGTTTTGTGGACTTTTTACAATCCTGCTTGCTGTCAGTGAACAGACAGCGTTTCTTGCTAAAAATGGCCGCTGAGCTTGCTGAATTTACTGCTGCGTCATCTTCATCCCGAAAAGGCGGGAAAAATTGGCGCCTTTCTGAGGAAAAAGCGGGAATAAGGTCAAGGTCAGGCGCCACGGCTTATCTGGATATTTGCATGTCTGCCAGCATGGACACCGCCTTCTATATACTGGAATACCTGGGGGGCGGCCTCCCAGTGCAGTGGGAGGAGCTGGCTACTCTAATTGACGCGACCCTATCGCTCTCCTCAGAAGGATCGAGCATGTTGGAAAGTGAGCAGAGTGTTGCTGCAGCGTCCGCACCTGAAATTGCAAAGATGACTGACATCGGTGTAGAGCCAGAAGAGGCTCCACCGGCCTACGCTCCGGGACCGGAGCAACCCGCCTGCCGCCCAAGGGAGAAAGAACCCGAGCCCTACTATGGCTCGTGGAGAGACTTTTTTCAGCCCTCGTTCAAGTGGTCATCACTTATGGCGGAGATCCGGGAGGCCGCTATAAAGCGGAATACGAAGACCAAAATCGTTTATGAAGAATTGACTAAAACAATCCATGAAAAGCATGCTAACACCCAACCCCGCCTGGAAAGGAGAAAGGGAGTGGTGCTGTCATTCGACAAAACCCGTGGCTACGGGTTCATCCAGGACTATCTAACTGGCAGAGACCTCTATGTGAATCGAAGGTCTGTCAAAAGAGACTACCTCCCTTCTTATCAGCACAGCCTCCGTGAGGGAGAGGAAGTGGAGTACACCCCTGCCGAGAGCCTGCGAGGCCCTTATGCCACTGCCGTGACCCGTCCCAAACGAGCACCTGAGGACTGGGAGGCAGAAGAAGGAGAAGACTACTCTGGCTGCGAGCGGGAACCTGAACGCTCTCCAGAGCCGGCCCATCACGCCTTTCAGGAGCGGAGCTCCTTCATTGGGCCTAATGTCTTCTGGTAGCCAACCGTGTTGGAGAAATGGGTGAGCCCCTATCCTTCCCCCGAGCTGCCTCGTCGGGAGAAGACCATATCAGAGCTGGAACAGTTAAAAGGACTTCAAAATACCTTTAAGAACATCCGGATGGGTCGGAGACCAGACGCATCGCCAGAATCTGCAGAGGCCGAGTCCGCACCATCGGTGACTGTACCTGCGCCGGCGGCGCCAGCAGATGACAGCGACTCCGACACAGAGAGCATCGGTGAGCAGATCGTCCGGCTGGAGGAGAAGTTGCGGGAGTTGCGCAAGATACACACCGCCAGGATCCGGACACCGCCAAGGAAGGATGAGGTAAGGGTGCCTGTCACCACCCGTAGACCGCCTTCTGTTGCCACCGCTCCGTCAGTGCCCCAGACTGGACCCGCGATTGCCGTAAACTGCTGCACCCAGAGCACCGGACCGCTTGCTGCGGCGGTGCCAAGCACGTTACACCCTGCAGTGATCATGCCAGGACCGGCACGGTCCACCAGAGGGTTCACCCCTAGGCCTATGGGGCCAATACCTATTAGGGGCACACCCTCCTGTAGAAGAATACTACAGACGATACCTGCCAGCGGAGCCAAGTGGATATGATATGCCACTGTGATCAGCCTGCTAGGCCTGTGATTTACTTCACTGCAGAAGTTTGATGTTAACCCTTCCAGGACAGGAGTCCTATGTTTCTGGTCCTTTGTTGCGGCTGCCAGTTTGTCCCCGGCTCAGTGGTAGGTGTTGACCACTGAAATAACAAAGTCAGCAAGGCCACGTTTGTTTCCAGGATCTCCTGCCTGCTTTTGCTACCCCACGCCAAGTTGTGCCTGTTCCTTTGTTGCACCTTTTACCCTTCACCCCCTTTTCAGGTTGATCAGGGGTATTACAGCACTTGTCTTTGCTGTCCTTTTATTGTGCAACTTCATACTAAGGAACCGTGCCCGGAGACAGACTCAAAAGAACCTGAGCCTCTGAGATTCTTATTCTTTTAAAAGTAATGTGCCCAGAGATGGACTCCACCGCATGAGAGCCTCTGTGATTAATAAGAAATAGCCTGGGTACGGACTCATGTTTGTTCTTTGAGCCTCCAAGAACTTTGATACTGTTTTACCGTTTTCTACTGTTCCATCATGGACTTATTCATTGTCATGGACTATCCTGGTTATAATGTTACGCTGTGCCAGGTCAGCGCCCCCGTTCCATTCACTATCCTGAGAGAAGAGAACGACGCCCCTTGTCACTACCCTTCACCTTTGCCAATTGGACCTGATGTAAATGTAAATGCAGATGAATTACATGTATGTATGCCTGCATGTCTCTATTTTCTATTTCAGGTAGAGATTCCAGTTGGGCGACCCATGATGGAGTACGAGGTCGTACTCAGCTTAAAGCAGTGGGGTATGTAGTGTACGGGAACTGTAATACCCGTCACTACCAAAGTGTCACTTGGTGTGCTGTCGTCCCTCCTAATTATGGGGAAGTTGTTATATGTCAGTTTTATAAAATGTCATGTAATGCAATGCTATGTGTTTCCCTGTTACTATGACACTTGCATGTATAGGCCTGCTAGGGGTGTCATTTCAGCTTCTAGTCATTAGAGGGAGCTAGAGAGCCCTAGTTTATATAAGGCCCAGTCAGGGAAGTAGAAGGCAGACGGAGTCTAGTGTCTGTAATCTACAGTTGGAGATTAGACAATGTCAGAAACCAGTCCAGGCCTGAAGCCTGCTGTCCAGGAGAAGATTCCCTCCTGAATTCCCATATGCAGAAACAGGAATATCTTAGCTCAAGAGCCTGAGGAAGCCGAGAGAGACAGAGGCAAAGTGCAGAGAAGCAAGAGGTACTAAGAATAACAGAGGAGGTACTTTTATAAAGCTACAACCAAGGATATAAAGCCAGATTTAGGTTATTGGGCCTTGGAGAATATATGCTACATTCCGGGATCAGACAGAAATAGAGTGCAAGCTCCTGTACTGCAAGTCCTGTGTTCAACACTCTGTAATCACCTTGTTAAAGCTGTAATTGCCTGCATCAACCGTATTGCAAAATCGACTGTATGCCAAGGAACTGCGATTCCAATATTGTCTCTGCATGAAAACTACTAAAGTTGGAGTTCTGTTTTAATACCACGTGTTCCTCAATTTATTCCTGCTATCCGCAAACGGCGTGCCACCGTTTACTTGGCACTGGCGTCACAAACTATCTATACCATCACCTGCCCTTGCAGAGAGTCAGCCGTACCAGGTTAGTGTCTATTGCACTACATCACCCAGAAACACCTACTGCACACAACTTGAGTACGCTGCAGAGGTCTTTGTGTATCTGAATTGTCCGATGACTTAGATTCAGATGACCCAGAGGAGTTGTTTCTTCTTCAGAAGGTCAGATTACATGAACTTGTTAAAGATGTCAAAAGAGACCATAGAGTCTGAAAAAGATGTACAACATAAATCCAGGAGCTAAATCAAGGTTTGGTCGCTGCCTGGTCACTCAGTCCTTCATGAGAAGCTGAGAAAAGACTGGGATAAGCCAGTGAAAAGAACAGATCTTGGCGCTAGATTTAAGTCTACATATAAACTGCAAGAAAGGGTCTCTGAAGATTTGGATTTGTGTCCTAAAGTTGACTTGGCATTGGTCAGATAATCCGAAAGATCTGTTTCCATCAGAAGATGTTTCTTTGTTCAAAGATCCCATAGACGAAGAAGTGGAGACTCTCTTGAAAAAAGTATATATGTCATCCACTGCCACATCTAAAATAGCTCTTTCCTCAGTTTAGGTGTCTAGATCTCCATGTGTTTGGCTATGTCAATTAGTCCAAGACATTAAAGATGGAGTACCTGGAGAAGCTCTTCTAGAAAATAAATTTGCCCCTACTCAAGGCAGCTTCGGGATTCTTCTGTGATAACCCTTTTAGAATGTGAAAAGTTCTGCTCCAGGGCTATGGACTTGTCGAACTCTGTCAGACGTTCTTTATGGATCAAACAATGGCCTAGGGATAATTTATAAAAAAAAAAATAATAATCATTTCTGTAACCTGCCCTTTCAACCAGGGCGCATGTTCAGTCAGTCCACAGTTGGACGAAATATTGGAAGCCCTGAATGAGAAGAAAGGAACCAAATTTCCAGATTTAAAATTATTTTTAGATTTTCCAACAGACAAAGAAGATTTATATGCAAAAGATAAGGCTCACCTGAGAAACATCTTGGCATCATGGAATGGTGCTCACAAAGACCTGGACAAGATGGTGTCCATTCATCTCTCGATCTGTTAAGACTTCCTGTGGTGGCTGATTCCGTCTCAACTCCAGAAAGATCATTGTCTGTTTTCTCGGCCCTGGATTCTCCTCACCAAGGATACCTCTATTTGTCCAGAAGATGGAAATGCCAGACTTGGATGCCATGGCATCAAAGAAGTATACAAAGCTAGGATAGTTCTGCTCTATCCATCAGGAGAAGTAAGCTTTGACTGCAGATGGTCTATCTATTACCTGGATGGGAAAACTGATATATGTATTGCCTCCATTTCCTCTAATACCCAAGGTCCTGAGGAAAATATTGGAAGAAAAGACAAAAGTAATAGCAATGCAGAGCAAGGTTTTGTCTGATTCATGATGTTGAAAGGGATCTTCTGGAAGCTTCCACTGCAGCCCAATGTTCTATCCCTGAGAGCAATCCTTCATCCCAATCTGAAGATGCTCTATCTAACTGCCTAGAGGCTGAGCGGCAAACCTTATTAGAGTTATGCCTCTCCTCTGAGGTTGTCAGCACAATTCTAGCATCCAGAACTGCTACTATTAAAACCTATAATAGTCTGGAAGATCTTCAAGTCATGGTGTACCAGGCAATCTTGGGTTCCTAAAGCTATAACTAGCATTCTTCAGTTCTTGCAAGAGGGTGTCAGTAAAGATCTTAAACTCAACACTCTGAAATTACAGTTTACAGCCATAAACACTGAGCTTCAGGGATTATTATCCAATAACTGCCTGGTAAAGTTGTTCTTCAGAGCCCTAAAGATCACTAATCCAGTGGTTCATTCTCTGCTTCCTTCCTAGGACCTTTCTCTTGTTTTGTTTCTGCTCTCTAACTCGCCATTTGAGCCTTTACAGCAAGCATCTCTGCACTTGATGATCTTAAAGACATTCTTTCTTATGGCCATAACATCAGCGAGAAGAATAAGTGAGCTGCAAGCTCTGTCTATCCGGGACCCATATGTCAGAGACCTGGGTCACTGTCTGGTTCTTCAAACAATGCCTGGATCCCTTCCAAAGGTGGCTTCCAGCAATAATATTATACATCAAGAAGTCACCTTACCTGTGCTATGTCCAAATGACTAGTGAGGGTCAGAATCCTTTTTAAAGCTTTGGGAGGTCTTGGGGCTCACTGGTTTTCCATTGGATCTGGGCGAAAGGAAATAGGACATGTACTTATGTTTTTTTGTTTCCATTCCTTCTATACGCCGGAGTGAGATGTTCCTGATGTCTAATCGACTGAGTTACCGAAGCCCGAACAGACAAGACCCCCTGAAGACCAAACCATGGACCAGATGCAGAGGATCCCAAACCAGCCGGCGACCAACGCGAAATGCCACCTCTTAAGTCACCTCCCGAAGAAAAGAAGCTACGTGTCAAGATTGACTTTCTGTTTTCCATCATCTGTTTTGTTTTATGGATTCAGGACTTTTCGTAGACAAGACTGTTTTTTTTTCAAAGAAGATCGAGATTCGTCGAGGGACACTGGGGAGCATATGACAAAGAGGAGGGACTGTTGTGGAAATTTTATTAGGATGTGTATTTAATATATTGTCATCATGTCTCTCAGTGTCAGGGTAAACCTGGTCAGCCGCTGGAGATAATGACGTTGTCCTGTAAATAAGCATGCATGAGGATCATAGTAATTTTATCTGGCATTGATCACTGAGCAAGGCTGGATAAAATTAGCTCCAGTGGTAATGGTAGGCTATAGTATACATGTGTTTGTTAGCTGGCTAGGTTATTCTAAATGATGGTGTCTTGTCTTCCTGTATGTCATCACTTCCTGTATGTCCTCACTTCCTGCATCATTGTTATGGGCCAGCCCCTTTTACACCTTTTGTGAGTAAATAAAAGAAACAGACTGGGCAGGGAGGAGGAGGGGTGCTCAGCAAGAATTCAAGCAAGATGGTAACACCTGTGTCTGCCTCTGACTGAGGGATTTTTACCTTTCCTTACACAAAGACATTGGAGAGCAGATTACAACTATTTATATTTCTACAACACTGTGTAAAAGGGAACTTTTTCTGCTGTATTCATACTGTGCCACAATGCAGGGATCAGCAGAGGTTGTTACTAGGGATAAGCGACTCGACATCGACTTACAAGGAAGACAATACAAAAGAGAATTCCACTAGGAAGATAAGGTAATTATCTTCCTTCAGAAAAAGTACCATGTATCAAGTACCATATGTAAGGCATAAAATAACACCAAGAACCATGAGAGAGATATTATCTGATTATTTTCACCTCATAGGCAGTGTCGGACTGAAGTCCCTTGGGTCCACCAGAGAAAGTGATTCTGAGGGCTGACCCTCTGTGTATATAGGACCTTAAGAGCCCTGTTTTATTGAGAGAACTTGGGCCCACTGGATCCTCCAGTCCTCTGGTGGGCCAGTCCAACCCTGCTCATAGGGGTTTTGCGCCTGGCTCATTCCTTCTATAGCTCCGCATGTGAAATTCCTGACTACCCTCTATAGCTGCTATATTTTGAGGAATGCTTGACTTATACAGGTTTCCCAATGTGAGATTTCTTTGAATCTGTGGATTTGGTCTACCTTATTAAACCAATACTCCAAGGAGGGTATATCTTCTGCCAGTATATATGCCAATATAAGGGTATAAGTAATCTAACGGTCGCTAGTCGTCATTTTAAAAGCCTCAAATTCAAGAGGTGTACTCCTGAGGGGAGTAGATTGAGGCCAATTCAGGAACCATAGATATATCAATTTTAAATATCCTACTACAGATACGAAAGATGTCAGACCTCCAATGGCTGATATTACTGCACTCCGACCAGATGTGTAAAGCTTATATTACACTTGAAGATTTTGCAGCTGATTGTCGGGAGGGAAGCGTTCCTTCATGGCAGTCGCCTGCTCAGTATCGGAAGAGACCGCTGCTATTACATGTAACAATCTCCTCCTCAGTATGGGGAGGAGCAATCGCTTATGTAATCACTCGTCCCCGTACTAAATCATTGTTTGCCAGCAGCAGATTGTGATTACACAGGACAATCTGCCGCCTGATAGCGATAATATTTAAACCTGCCAAAATATTCCAACTACCCGATGAACAAGCAAACGTAAACGGCAGCAGTATTACACTGCCAGAGCATTGCTAACGAGTGTTCATACGAACCCTTGTTAGCGACAATCTGCATGATTATCTGCATGATTATCTGCAGGTTTAATATACCGCTTTTCCTATGACACCGCCAGCACCGAAATGTCCTTCTTTTTGACCTGATAAATAAATGTGCATTAATAAACTTACTAAACTTCTGGTTCCTGTATATTAGACCTCATCTTAAATTTTTTTCATTATTTAGCGCAACTTGTACCTTTAAATTTGTGCGCTAATATTTAATCTGTCAGCAGATTTGTACCCATGAAATTGGCTGACCTGTTGTATGTGCACTTGGCAGCTGAAGACATCTGTGTTGGTCCCATATTCATATGTGCCCGCATTGCTGAGAAAAATGATTTTTTAATATATGCAAATGAGCTTCTAGAAGCAACGGGGAGTTGCGGTTACACTTAGAGGCTCTGCACTCTCTGCAACTGCTGTGGCCTCTGCACTTTGACAGGACCAGGCAGTAAAAACATCTTCACTAGGGATGAGCGAATCAACAGTATTAGAACAAAGTTTTATGCGAATCGACTTCGGATGTTTCATCCGAAGTCGATTCGCTTATCCCTAATCATCATACCTGGTCCTGTCAATCAAAGTGCAGAGTTGCAGAGAGAGCTGAGCCTCTAGGTGTAATGGCAATGGCCCTATTGCTCCTACAGGCTTATTTGCATATATTAAAACATCATTTTTCTCAGCAATGCGGTCACATATGAAAAGGGCCGTCTTTAATATTGATTGGACCCTGGGCAAGAATTTACATGGGCCCCCTGGATCCCGCCTTCCCACACCCTAGCATGCAATCACGCCCTTCACTACAACACACACAAAAAATAATAATCCACACACCTCGTAGAGTAGTACATTTTATTAATGTAAACATAAAGAACTGGTTCACAAATAAGTCCTTAGCTTGACCTATTTACCACCCGTAGCTCCTTCCAACTTCTCCATCCCCCCCTTCTCCAACCACCCAGCACCCTTACTCACATAAAACAATATCTATATCTATATATATATATATATATATATATATATATATATATATATATATATACACAGTACAGACCAAAAGTTTGGACACACCTTCTCATTCAAAGAGTTTTCTTTATTTTCATGACTATGATGGCATCAAAACTATGAATTAACACATGTGGAATTATATACATAACAAACAAGTATGAAACAACTGAAAATATGTCATATTCTAGGTTCTTCAAAGTAGCCACCTTTTGCTTTGATTACTGCTTTGCACACTCTTGGCATTCTCTTGATGAGCTTCAAGAGGTAGTCCCCTGAAATGGTCTTCCAACAGTCTTGAAGGAGTTCCCAGAGATGCTTAGCACTTGTTGGCCCTTTTGCCTTCACTCTGCGGTCCAGCTCACCCCAAACCATCTCGATTGGGTTCAGGTCTGGTGACTGTGGAGGCCAGGTCATCTGGCGCAGCACCCCATCACTCTCCTTCATGGTCAAATAGCCCTTACTTTCAAAGTTTTCCCAATTTTTCGGCTGACTGACTGACCTTCATTTCTTAAAGTAATGATGGCCACTCGTTTTTCTTTACTTAGCTGATTTTTTCTTGCCATAATACAAATTCTAACAGTCTATTCAGTAGGACTATCAGCTGTGTATCCACCTGACTTCTACTCAACGCAACTGATGGTCCCAACCCCATTTATAAGGCAAGAAATCCCACTTATTAAACCTGACAGGGCACACCTGTGAAGTGAAAACCATTTCAGGGGTCTACCTCTTGAAGCTCATCAAGAGAATGCCAAGAGTGTGCAAAGCAGTAATCAAAGCAAAAGGTGGCTACTTTGAAGAACCTAGAATATGACATATTTTCAGTTGTTTCACACTTGTTTGTTATGTATATAATTCCACATGTGTTAAGTCATAGTTTTGATGCCTTCAGTGTGAATCTACAATTTTCATAGTCATGAAAATAAAGAAAACTCTTTGAATGAGAAGGTGTGTCCAAACTTTTGGTCTGTACTGTATATATATATAATATATATGTAAAATATAAGAATGAAACTGGATCGCACATCCTCAATACTATGCTTTTATCTAATAGCTGCTTCTCAGCATAATTAACATCGCTTCTCAGCGCAATATATAGTATACCTACCCCATGTTGCATGCTGTACATGAGGCATTGGTATACAATTAGATATAAAATATAGCTTACAGTGAATTACTGTAAATTCTTAAAGTTCTGAAGACTCCAGCAGGCTCAGGATCAGTGCTCTGGGCAGCTGGGCTCAGGGCTGGAAGTGGGCACCGCTCTGCAGTTCAGGAAGGAGACTGGGGCTCGGCTCACCCTAACGCTGCAGTGCCTCCGCGTGACGTCACGGCGCGCGGCGTACGCAAAAGGGCAGGGGAGGTCGGGAGGAGGAGCAAGCAAGTACCATAAGACGCACCTAGGTGGGCCCATAAGACGCACCTAGGTTTTAGAGGAGGAAAATAAGAAAAAAATATTTTTCATTACACCTCAGGTCAGACCACCAATCAGACCCCCAATATTAATCAGACTTCAGTTCACAGCCCCAATCAGATCCCCAATGTTAATATGACCTCAGATCAGAGCCCAATATTAAGACCCCTAATCAGACCTCAGAGGAGACCCCCATGCCTCATATCAGTCCTCAATGCCTCATATCAGCCCCCAGCCATATGCAATCAGCCTCCAGATAGGGCTGAAACGATTACTTGATTAAATCGAGTAATTCGACACAAAAAAATTTGCATCGAGGATTCGTTTGTGTCATGTTACCACGGAGCGGGAGTGAAGCACTTGCTATTACTTACCGCTCCATGTCACCTGCCGGCCCGTACCTCGCTGCAGTGGATCCTGACACATCGTCAGGTCATAGTGCATGTAAGCGCGCACTATGACCCGACGCTGTGTGACGTCAGGATCCAGTGCAGCGTGCGGAGAAGAGGAGGAAGAAGCTGTGGAGCGGCGCTGCTACAGGAAAGGTAAGTATTTTATTTCACTGGCGCTGGGGACATGGTACTGAATGGGGACAGCCGGCAATGGATGGCATGGAGGGGCAGATGGGAGTGGGGGACATGGAGGGGCTGATCTGATGGCACTGGAGGACATGGAGGGGCTGATCTGATGGCACTGAGGGAGTAGGGGACATTGAGGGGCTGATCTGATGGCACTGGGGGAGTGGGGACATGGAGGGGCTGATCTGATGGCACTGGGGGAGTGGGAACATGGAGAGGCTGATCTGATGGCACTGGGGAGTGGGAACATGGATAGGCTGATCTGATGGCACTGGGGGACATGGAGGGGCTGATCTGATGGCACTGGGGGGGACATGGAGGGGCTGATCTGATGGCACTGGGGGACATGGAGGGGCTGATCTGATGACACTGGGGGACATGGAGGGGCTGATCTGATGGCACTGGGGGGGACATGGAGGGGCTGATCTGATGAAACTGGGGGACATGGAGGGGCTCATCTGATGGCACTGGGGGAGTAAGGGGCATGGAGGGGCTGATCTGATGGCACTGGGGACATGGTGGGGCTGATCTGATGGCACTGGGGGACATGGAGGGGCTGATATGATGGCACTGGGGGAGTGGGGGACATGGAGGGGCTGATCTGATGGCACTGGGGGAGTGGGGGACATGGAGGGGCTGATCTGGTGGCACTGGGGGAGTGGGGGACATGGAGGGGCTGATCTGGTGGCACTGGGGGAGTGGGGGACATGAAGGGGCTGATCTGGTGGCACTGGGAGAGTGGGGACATGGATAGGCTGATTTGGTGGCACTGGGGAATTGGGGGACATGGAGGGGCTGATCTGATGGCACTGGGGGTGTGGGGGACACGGAGGGCTGATCTGATGGCACTGGCGGCATGGAGGGGCTGATCTGATGGCACTGGGGGACATGGAGGGGCTAATCTGATGCACTGGGGGACATGGAGGGGCTGATCTCGTGGCAGTGGGGGAGTGGGGGACATGGAGGGGCTGATCTGATGGCACTGGGGGAGTGGGGGACATGGCAATGGATGGCATGGAGGGGCTGATGGCACTGGGGGAGTGGAGCTGAAGGCACTGGGGTGGGGAGAGCTGAAGGCACTGGGGGAACAGAGCTGATGGCACTGGGGTGGGGGGTGAGCTGATGGCACTGGGAAAACTGATGCACTTGGGCTGATCACACAAAGGGGAATGAAGGGTGTTAGGGACTGACGGTTGGGGGTCTGATGAGTTTTTATAAAATAAAACAGTCTATTAATTAATTTTTTCTAATTAGGTTACTCGATTAATCGTAAAAAATAATCGATAGAATAATCTATTACTGAAATAATCGTTTACTGCAGCCCTAACCCTAGCCATATGTAATCAGCCCCCAGCCATATGCCATCAGCCCCCAGCCATAATTCAGCTCCCAGCCATAATTCAGCTCCCAGCCATAATTCAGACCCCAGCCATAATTCAGACCCCAGCCATAATTCAGACCCCAGCCATAATTCAGACCCCAGCCATAATGCAGACCCCAGCCATAATGCAGACCCCAGCCATATATAATCAGCCAACAGCCATAATTCAGCTCCCAGCCATATATAATTAGCCCCCAGCTATAATGCATCCCCCAGCCATAATGCAGCAGCAGCCCCCAGCCATAATGCAGCAGCCCCCAGCCTCAGATCACAAAAAAAATAAAGCACTTACCTCTGCTGCTCCTTGACGCCGCTGCTCCTCACCGCTCGCTGTCGGCTGTGCTCTGTTAACCGGCGGGCACAGCGTGAGGTCACAAAGCGCCCTCATGCTGTGCGTAGCCTTCACAGACGACAGCAGAGGACCAGGAAGCGTTGAGTACAGAGCTTTCACTGCTTCCTGGTCCCCCAGGTCATAATGAGCTCTTCCATAATGGAAGCGCTCATTAGTATTCGCCCCATAAGACGCAGGGACATTTTCCACCCACTTTGAGGGGGGAAAAAGTGCGTCTTATGGGGCAGTGGCCAGTGGGGCTCAAGAGGCAGCTGCCTTGGGTCCCCCAGGAGCAACTGGGGCCGGGGCAGCTGCCCCTTTTGCCCTGCGTTAAAGACGGCCCTGCATATAAACATGGGACCAACACAGATGCCTTCAGCTGCATAGAGTACATGCAACAGGTCAGCCATGCACTGAAAATGCATTCTGTATTAGAGGAAACGTATGGGCATACCCACAGGTATGCTGTGGTTTTCCTGCGGCTGATTTTCATGCAGCAGATCTACAGCGTTGTACAGTACCAGCAAAGTGGATGAGTTTTTAAGAAAAAAAATCTGCAGTATAAATTAACGTTGTGCAGATTTTAAACCCTCAACATGCCAAGTTATGCTGTGTTTTTTCACCATGGATTTCACCCTTTGCAATACAAAGGGTGATATATGCAGCAAAAAATCCACAGCTGGAAATCTGTTGTGGAAACCCAGCAAAATCTACGAGGGAAATTCTTCTGCGGAAATTCCAAATGCCTGCGCCGCGTACTTCATTCATAAAGTAGGCGGCGCAGGCACGTGACACCAGTGAGTTACGGCCGGCCGCCCGCCCTGCTCTGCCTGCTACAGGACAATTAGTAAGTAGTACAGATGGGGCTGGGGATCGGAACTTCAATTAAAGTTATTATTATAAAAGGCTTAGGCAATAAAGCAGTGAGTGAGCGGCGGGGCTGGAGTACAGTGACCGCACCGGCCCTACCGCATTTGCATGCCACAGGCCCCTCCCACAGGTTTAGCTCCGGTATATTAGGGCATCTGTGGATGCCACTATTATGGGGTGGGGGATATGTGGATGGCACTGTAATGGGGTGGGGGATCTGTGGGTGACACATACAGTACAGACCATAAGTTTGGACACACCTTCTCATTCAAAGAGTTTTCTTTATTTTCATGACTATGAAGGCATCAAAACTATGAATTAACACATGTGGAATTATATACATAACAAACAAGTGTGAAACAACTGAAAATATGTCATATTCTAGGTTCTTCAAAGTAGCCACCTTTTGCTTTGATTACTGCTTTGCACACTCTTGGCATTCTCTTGATGAGCTTCAAGAGGTAGTCACCTGAAATGGTCTTCCAACAGTCTTGAAGGAGTTCCCAGAGATGCTTAGCACTTGTTGGCCCTTTTGCCTTCACTCTGCGGTCCAGCTCACCCCAAACCATCTCGATTGGGTTCAGGTCTGGTGACTGTGGAGGCCAGGTCATCTGGCGCAGCACCCCATCACTCTCCTTCATGGTCAAATAGCCCTTACTTTCAAAGTTTTCCCAATTTTTCGGCTGACTGACTGACCTTCATTTCTTAAAGTAATGATGGCCACTCGTTTTTCTTTACTTAGCTGCTTTTTTCTTGCCATAATACAAATTCTAACAGTCTATTTAGTAGGACTATCAGCTGTGTATCCACCTGACTTCTCTTCAATGCAACTGATGGTCCCAACCCCATTTATAAAGCAAGAAATCCCACTTATTAAACTTGACAGGGCACACCTGTGAAGTGCAAACCATTTCAGGGGACTACCTCTTCAAGCTCATCAAGAGAATGCCAAGAGTGTGCAAAGCAGTAATCAAAGCAAAAGGTGGCTACTTTGAAGAACCTAGAATATGACATATTTTCAGTTGTTTCACACTTGTTTGTTATGTATATAATTCCACATGTGTTAATTCATAGTTTTGATGCCTTCAGTGTGAATCTACAATTTTCATAGTCATGAAAATAAAGAAAACTCTTTGAATGATAAGGTGTGTCCAAACTTTTGGTCTGTACTGTATATAGCAGTGCCATCCACAGATCCACCCCCCATAACAGTGCCATCAACAGATCCCCCTCCATAACAGTGCCATCCACAGATCACCCCCCCATAACAGTGCCATCCACAGATCACTCCCCCCCATAACAGTGCCATCCACAGATCACCCCCCCATAACAGTGCCATCCACAGATCCCCCCCATAACAGTGCCCCCCTCAGATCCCCCCATAACAGTGCCATCCACAGATCCCCCCATAACAGTGCCCCCCTCAGATCCCCCATAACAGTGCCATCCACAGATCCCCCCATAACAGTGCCATCCACAGATCCCCCCATAACAGTGCCACCCACAGATCCCTCCCATAACAGTGCCATCCACAGATCCCCCATAACAGTGCCATCCACAGATCCCCCATAGTAGTGTCATGCACAGACCACCATTAGTTCAAAACCCACCAAAAGCACACCTTTTGGTTAAAATATTTTTTTTCTTATTTTCCTCCTCAAAAACCTAGGTGTATCTTATGGGCAGGTGCGTCTTATAGGGCGAAAAATACGGTAAATACAGAGGGTTCACTGCATGGTGCAAGCCACTCATAAGCCTCAAGAATAAGAAGGCTAGATAACTGTCACGAAGCGCATTTTTTGTAAGTAGCGGGTGAAATGACAGGGAGCTGCGATAGCGCTGCCCCAGTCATTGTACCCCTCAGATGCCGCATTCAAACATGATCGTGGCATCTGAGTGTAAAATTAACAATAAAATTTTTTTTTTATCAAACTTACCGCCTCCATTTGCTCGTGACAGGCCGGCCGCCGCCATCTTGCTTGAAGATCTCAGCTGAAATCCTGTGCGGCGCATGATTACGTCATCACGCCGACCGACGTGATGATGTAATCTTGCTCCGCACGGGATTTCGGCCGATATCTTCAAGCAAGATGGAAGCTGGCAGCCTGTTGCGAGCAAATGGAGGAGGTAAGTTTTAATTTTTTAGTTTTTTATACTATTTCAGGTTAAATCGATTCGCTGATGCGAAGCACTAGGAAATTCAGCTTCTAGGAGAATCAAATTTATCATGAAATTCGGGGATTCGATTTGCTCATCTCTAGTGCTGACGATTACCAGATGAACAAGATGATTATTCTGTATGGGGATGAGTGATGGCATTAGCGATCACTCCTCCCCATACTGTGGAAGAGATCGCTGCATGTAAATGCAACGGTCTCCTTCACTGACAAGCGGGCGCTTGCCGGGAAGGAACGCTTTCGTCCCGACAATCGTCTGCTCAATTCGGAAATGTAAAGGGGCCTGAGAAGCTCGACAAGACTGTTTACAAGTTCAAAAACAAGCATATGTATATATGTTACTAGAAAAGCAGATCTTATCTGTATTCTCTTACTATTAAAATATTATTTGTAGCTGTGAGCTTGAAAGAGTTGTCTGACTGGTGTTACTGCAGTAGGTGTGGAACCACTGTGTTAATCAAAAGATCTGACTTGAGGCTCCTCCTAATGGTGTAATCCTGGCAGTTCCCTGGTTTCTTTAAACCCTATACAGGAATCTGGACTTTGCTGCAGTTTAGCCACCAGGTCACTGCCTCCTGGAGTACTCCTTGTGTGGACAGCTGAACCACAGGTGTCAGAGACAGCAGAGCAGAACAACGAGTGATTAGGAAGAACCATAGTCAGGGACAGGATGTCACGTCCTTTGGTTAGCGCTGTGAGACTGTTGCCACACTTGTGGTTGCCCGCGGCAACGTGTTGCTGTGAAAGCATGTGGTGGCAGTGTCTTGGCCTTCTGGGTGATTGCCGTGACATGGTTGAAGGGTGGGAGTGTCACGGCCTTTGGTTAGCGCTGTGACACTGTAGCAACACGTTGCCGCAGGCAACCGCAAGTGTGGCAACAGTGTGACAGAGCTAACCAAAGGCCGTGACACAGGCTGAGGTCAGGGCAGGCAGAGTACAAGCAACCCAAAAAGCAGGTCAGGACAGGCAGCGAAAAGTCAATACAGCTTATGTTAATTAAGGTGCGACCACTATCCCTTTAAGAGCCAAGGTGCACGTGCGTGCCCTACGGGCACAGGGGAGATGCCTTGCCAGCAAGGAGCAAGCTGCGGTCTTCATAGGAGTGGGATAGAGGCGATTCCAGCAGTGACATCCATTGCAAGAAAGCAGAGGAAAGCCGGCAAGTTCGGTCTATCGGAAATGTGTTATGCAGCACCCATGCCCACCTGGGAGAGTGAGACAGTGGCGAGCATGGGTTCAGCCAGCCAGAACCGCAGGGGCAACACGTGAGGTGCACGGTGGGCCGATGAGGGGCCAAATAACAACACAGTTCATCAGTTTACTCACGGTTAGCAGAAAGCCTCCCTGGTGCCCTTGGTGTCAGGGATGCTTAGGGTGCTTGTTGCGGCTGAGTCCCTTGATGGTATTTGTCGTGACGCTAGTACCGTTAATGGTGGTACAACCAATGGTAAGAATGAAGTAGACAGTGGTAGGATACAACTCACAACTTTTACTGATGTTGGTTCCAGTTACAGCATATACATCAGATAGAATCCAGTTTTTTGCAGTTAAAAGGAATCCTGTTGATCCACTGTTAATAGGCTTGGCTGGGTTTAGCTTAGCTTCAAGGTCCCTTTTGAACCAGTGTAATTTGGTGAGGTTGCCGGTGGCTATAGTATCCTTCACCTGGATACCCAAAGGTCTTTTATGCCTGGTTTGTGGCTTTTATCCTTTGGATTTTTAGTCTTTTCTTTCCTTTGTCCCTTTCTGGACTAGACTTTCATCCGAGCAGAAGTGCTAGATCTGCACTGTCTCAAACTCAGCAGACTGACTACTGATCAACAACCACTGAACTGACCTGTCTAAAACAATCTCACCCACTAGGCCTGACCTAAGTATTTATATGACCTGAGTGTTATCCCCATCTAGTGGTGGGATGTCTAAATTACACCAGACCAGCCTATGAACAGGGATACAACGGGTGTTGTAATACAAAATGACATGCAATAAGATATTGCAGTTTTAAAGCTATTTTGCAGTTCCCACGTGTCCTGAGTGGGACGCTGCATGGGCAGCCAATGTAACAACTGGTTTGCAAGTGTTATTCTGAAAACTTTACAGATAGTCTTATTTGAGATAGAGAAGGGGTGACTTAGCTAATAATCAAAGTGTTGCACACCGAACACTGGTGGGGCTGGGGTTTCGATTCTTTATTCATATAGCCATCTGCAATAAGGAATGAACATGAATCAAACATGAAGATCAGGACCTCACATCTTTTAGTAACCTGGTGTGCACTACAATCCATCAGAAGAACTGCCCTGAGTTAGATGGTCTCACTCTAGTGTCATATTACAGGACATGTATATTACTATTCTCACTCCTATTAATGTCAGAAGGCTGGGTGATTCTCACACAAGCCAGACAGACAAACACCTTCAAACACCTCACCAAATTCTAATTCAAATCCATGTGCCTCATTAGCTCTCAAGGTACAGTCATGTCCATAAATATTGGGACATCGACACAATTCTAACATTTTTGGCTCTATACACCACCACAATGGATTTGAAATGAAACGACCAAGATGTGCTTTAACTGCAGACTGTCAACTTTAATTTGAGGGTATTTACATCCAAATCAGGTGAACAGTGTAGGAATTACAACAGTTTGCATATGTGCCTCCCACTTGTTAAGGGACCAAAAGTAATGGGACAGAATAATAATCATAAATCAAACTTTCACTTTTTAACCACCTCAGCCCCCATAGCTTAAACACCCTGAAAGACCAGGCCACTTTTTACACTTCTGACCTACACTACTTTCACGGTTTATTGCTCGGTCATGCAACTTACCACCCAAATGAATTTTACCTCCTTTTCTTCTCACTAATAGAGCTTTCATTTGGTGGTATTTCATTGCTGCTGACATTTTTACTTTTTTTGTTATTAATCGAAATTTAACGATTTTTTTGCAAAAAAATGACATTTTTCACTTTCAGTTGTAAAATTTTGCAAAAAAAACGAGATCCATATATAAATTTTGCTCTAAATTTATTGTTCTACATGTCTTTGATAAAAAAAAAATGTTTGGGTAAAAAAAAAAATGGTTTGGGTAAAAGTTATAGCGTTTACAAACTGAGGTTCTACAATGGCCAGACAGTACAAACACCCCACAAATGACCCCATTTCGGAAAGTAGACACCCTAAGGTATTCGCTGATGGGCATAGTGAGTTCATAGAACTTTTTATTTTTTGTCACAAGTTAGCGGAAAATTATGATTTTTTTTTATTTTTATTTTTTTCTTACAAAGTCTCATATTCCACTAACTTGTGACAAAAAATAAAAACTTCCATGAACTCACTATGCCCATCAGCGAATACCTTGGGATGTCTTCTTTCCAAAATGGGGTCACTTGTGGGGTAGTTATACTGCCCTGGCATTTTCCAGGGGCCCTAATGTGTGGTAAGTAGGTAAATGACCTGTGAAATCCTAAAGGTGCTCTTTGGAATGTGGGCCCCTTTGCCCACCTAGGCTGCAAAAAAGTGTCACACATGTGGTATCTCCGTATTCAGGAGAAGTTGGGGAATGTGTTTTGGGGTGTCATTTTACATATACCCATGCTGGGTGAGAAAAATATCTTGGCAAAAGACAACTTTTCCATTTTTTTATACAAAGTTGTCTTTTGCCAAGATATTTCTCTCACTCAGCATGGGTATATGTAAAATGACACCCCAAAACACATTCCCCAACTTCTCCCGAGTACGGAGATACCACATGTGTGACACTTTTTTGCAGGTGTTTATTTTTTAATACCCGACTGTTACTGCCATGGGGAAAGCGGGGGGCACTTGATACTGGCACATGGGGGGAGGGGGGTTGGCACCTGATACTGGCACCTGGGGGGGGTTGGCAGGCACCTGATACTGGCACATGGGGGGGAGAGGGGTTGGCACCTGATACTGGCACCTGGGGGGGGAGGGGGGGTTGGCACCTGATACTGGCACATGGGGGGGAGGCACCTGATACTGGTACATGGGGGGGGAGGGAGAGAGGCACTTGATACTGGCACTTTTTTTGTGGGGTGGGGGAGATGGCACTATGATACTGGGACATGGGGGGGAGGAGAGAGGCACCTGATACTGACACCTGGGGGGAGGGGGTGGTTGGCACCTGATACTGGCACATGGGGGTGGAGAGAGGCACCTGATACTGGCACCTGGGGGGGGAGGGGGGTTGGCACCTGATACTGGCACCTGGGGGGAGAGAGGCACCTGATACTGGCAAATGGGGGGGGGAGAGGGGTTGGCACCTGATACTGGCACATGAGGGGGAGGGAGAGAGGCACTTGATACTGGCACTTTTTTTGTGGGGGGGAGATGGCACTATGATACTGGGACATGGGGGGGGAGGAGAGAGGCACCTGATACTGACACCTGGGGGGAGGGGGTGGTTGGCACCTGATACTGGCACATGGGGGCGGAGAGAGGCACCTGATACTGGCACCTGGGGGGGGGAGGGGGGTTGGCACCTGATACTGGCACCTGGGGGGAGAGAGGCACTTGATACTGGCACATGGGTGGGGGAGAGGGGTTGGCACCTGATACTGGCACATGGGGGGGAGGGAGAGAGGCACTTGATACTGGCACTTTTTTGTGTGGTGGGGGGAGATGGCACTATGATACTGGGACATGGGGGGGAGGATAGAGGCACTTGATACTGGCATGTGGGGGGGGGGTTGGCACTTGATACTGGCACATGGGTGGGTTTGGCACTATGATACTGGCACATGGGGGGAGAGAGGCACTTGATACTGGCACTTTTTTTGGGGGGGAGATGGCACTATGATACTGGGACATGGGGGGGAAGAGAGAGGCACTTGATACTGGCACATGGGGGGGTTGGCACTATGATTCTGGCACTTGGGGGTGGGAAGGAGAGAGGCACTTGATACTGGCACATTGGGGGGGGGGAGATGGCACTATGATACTGGGACATGTGGGGGGGAGAAGAGAGACACTTGATACTGGCACATGATGGGGGTGCATCTATGGGGACACTTACTGGCACATTATTGGGGGGCATTATGGGGGACACTAGGCCGGCAGCCTATCAGAGGCCGGACACTGAGGGGCATCTACTGGGGCACTATATATGGGGCATTTTATACTGGTACATTATGGGGGGCACTAGCAAGAAGAGGGAAGAGGAGCACTATGGGGGAATTTACTGGGGGCACTATATAGGGGTATTTTATACTGGGACATTATGGGGGCACTATGGGGGCACTATGGGGACATTAACTCAACTGGGGGCATTACAAGGGGGTATTTTTGCACTGTCACATTATAAGGAGAATTATTACTACGGGGGAGGGGGGCATTATAGTGGGCTTTATTACTCCCCCATGGTATGACCCCCTAGTAGCAGCACCAGCCTCTCCCTGCTCTGCTATCCCTCTGCCCCTTCTCCAAATCCTTATTATGAAATCTTTCTCATTAGGATAAAGCACAACATCAGCTCTGCCGAGCTCCCGGCCAAGTGTTGAAGTGGTTCTGAAGCATTTGGCTGAATCATTTGGCTGAATATTAGCAGATAATATTGCCCGAAACACTTCAGAATTCATCCTGCTGCTTTTGTCAGCAGTCACATCATCAATAAATACAAGAGAACCAGTTCCATTGGCAGCCATACATGCCCAGGCCATGACACTACCACCACCATGCTTCACTGATGAGGTGGTTGTCACGGATGGTGTACAGGAAACAAGACAATGCAAAATAATCTATGACTCACTGGATCCACAACTAAGGAACAAAAGGGAGACCCCTGCATGAGACCTGGCACACTCTCCCTGACTGCTCAGCCTATGCGAACACCCCAAAGGTGGATGGTCGCATATCCACGTACCTCGACTATCTAACACCTGAAGACTCTACAATAGTGAGGGGATACGACCACCGGCTCCCTACACTAGACACGGAGGGAGTCGGGGTCTCCTAAGATCCAGCAAACAGAAAATCACAAATAAATATACAGCACTTATCTTGCAGAAGACTGGGATATAGGAACAGCATGCACACACACTCCAGGAAGTTGTATAAGCCGCACACTACTGCATTATGGGGAGGAATTTAAAGGGAAGCAATCAGTCCAACTGCATGACAGCTGAGAGAGGCTAACGAGATGAGGAACTGAAACCAAAACAAAGAAAACTCAAGGAGGAGGTTCTGAAAGGCTTCTGTCAGAGCTTCTCAGCTGTCTGGTTGTGACAGTGGTATGCTTAGGATCATGAGCAGTTCCTTTCCTTCTCCATACTCTTCTCTTCCCATCACTCAGTACAAGTTGATCTTGGTCTCATCTTTCCATAGGATGTTGTTCCAGAACTGTGAAGGCTTTTTTAGATGTCGTTTGGCAAACTCTAATCTGGCCTTCCTGTTTTTGAGGCTCACCAATGGTTTACATCTTGTGATGAACCCTCTGTATTCACTCTGGTGAAGTCTTCTCTTGATTGTTGACTTTGACACACATACACCTACCTCCTGGAGAGTGTTCTTGATCTGGCCAACTGTTGTGAAGGGTGTTTTCTTCACCAGGGAAAGAATTCTTTGGTCATCCACCACAGTTGTTTTCCATGGTCTTCCGGGTCTTTTGGTGCTGCTGAGCTCACCGATGCCTTCCTTCTTTTTAAGAATGTTCCAAACAGTTGTTTTGGCCACGCCTAATGTTTTTACCATCGCTCTGATGGGTTTGTTGTGTTTTTTTCAGCCTAATGATTGCTTGCTTCACTGATAGTGACAGCTCTTTGGATCTCATCTTGAGAGTTGACAGCAACAAATTCCAAATGCAAATAGCACACTTGAAATGAACTCTGGACCTTTTATCTGCTCGTTGTAATTGGGATAATGAAGGAATAACACACACCTGGCCATGGAACAGCTGAGGAGCCAATTGTCCCATTACTTTTGGTCCCTTAACAAGTGGGAGGCACATGTGCAAACTGTTGTAATTCCTACACCGCTCATCTGATTTGGATGTAAATATCCTCAAATTAAAGCTGACAGTCTGCAGTTAAAGCACATCTTGTTTGTTTCATTTCAAATCCATTTTGGTGGTGTATAGAGCCAAAAATGTTAGAATTGTGTTGATGTCCCAATATTTATGGACCTGACTGTATGTTCACACTGCTAAAATCTGCAGCAGAAAAATCTGTAGCAGATCAGTAGCTGAAAATAGGTTGTTTTTAGAGGCAGATTTGTAATTTGGTAGTGCTTTTAGTGGAGTTTTTACAAGGGTTTTAGAATAGTTATTGAATGAGGTTTTTCTGCTTCCCCATTGACTTCTATAGAATTCACAATCAAATCTACTTTTAACCACCTCCGGACCGCTGTACGCACAGACGCGTCCTGGAGGTGGTTGATTCATTCCGCCTGGACGCATATACGCGTCATCTCGCGAGACGCGAGATTTCCTGTGAACGCGCGCACACAGGCGCGCGCGCTCACAGGAACGGAAGGTAAGAGAGTTGATCTCCAACCTGCTAGCGGCGATCGTTCGCTGGCAGGCTGGAGATGTGTTTTTTTTAACCCCCAACAGGTATATTAGACGCTGTTTTGATAACAGCGTCTAATATACCTGCTACCTGGTCCTCTGGTGGTCCCCTTTGTTTGGATCGACCACCAGAGGACACAGGTAGCTCAGTAAAGTAGCACCAAGCACCACTACACTACACTACACCCCCCCCCCCCCCCGTCACTTATTAACCCCTTATTAGCCCCTGATCACCCCTGATCACCCCATATAGACTCCCTGATCACCCCCCTGTCATTGATTTCCCCCCTGTCATTGATCACCCCCCTGTAAAGCTCCATTCAGACGTCCGCATGATTTTTACGGATCCACTGATAGATGGATCGGATCCGCAAAACGCATCCGGACGTCTGAATGAAGCCTTACAGGGGCGTGATCAATGACTGTGGTGATCACCCCATATAGACTCCCTGATCACCCCCCTGTCATTGATTACCCCCCTGTCATTGATCAACCCCCTGTAAAGCTCCATTCAGACGTCCGCATGATTTTTACGGATCCACTGATAGATGGATCGGATCCGCAAAACGCATCCGGACGTCTGAATGAAGCCTTACAGGGGCATGATCAATGACTGTGGTGATCACCCCATATAGACTCCCTGATCACCCCCCTGTAAAGCTCTATTCAGATGTCCGCATGATTTTTACGGATGCACTGATAGATGGATCAGATCCGCAAAACGCATCCGGATGTCTGAATGAAGCCTTACAGGGGCATGATCAATGACTGTGGGGATCACCCCATATAGACTCCCTGATCACCCCCCTGTCATTGATCAACCCCCTGTAAAGCTCCATTCAGATGTCTGCATGATTTTTACGGATGCACTGATAGATGGATCGGATCCGCAAAACGCATCCGGATGTCTGAATGAAGCCTTACAGGGGCGTGATCAATGACTGTGGTGATCACCCCATATAGACTCCCTGATCACCCCCCTGTCATTGATTACCCCCCCTGTCATTGATTACCCCCCTGTAAAGCTCCATTCAGACGTCCGCATGATTTTTACGGATCCACTGATAGATGGATCGGATCCGCAAAATGCATACGGACGTCTGAATGAAGCCTTACAGGGGCATGATCAATGACTGTGGTGATCACCCCATATAGACTCCCTGATCACCCCCCTGTAAAGCTCCATTCAGATGTCCGCATGATTTTTACGGATGCACTGATAGATGGATCGGATCCGCAAAACGCATCCGGACGTCTGAATGAAGCCTTACAGGGGCATGATCAATGACTGTGGTGATCACCCCATATAGACTCCCTGATCACCCCCCTGTAAAGCTCCATTCAGATGTCCGCATGATTTTTACGGATGCACTGATAGATGGATCGGATCCGCAAAACGCATCCGGACGTCTGAATGGAGCCTTACAGGGGGGTGATCAATGACTGTGGTGATCACCCCATATAGACTCCCTGATCACCCCCTTGTCATTGATCACCCCCCTGTAAAGCTCCATTCAGATGTCTGCATGATTTTTACGGATGCACTGATAGATGGATCGGATCCGCAAAACGCATCCGGACGTCTGAATGAAGCCTTACAGGGGCGTGATCAATGACTGTGGTTATCACCCCATATAGACTCCCTGATCACCCCCCTGTCATTGATCACTCCCCCTGTCATTGATCACCCCCCCTGTCATTGATCACCTCCCTGTAAGGCTCCAGACATTTTTTTGGCCCAAGTTAGCGGAATTATTTTTTTTTTTTTTCTTACAAAGTCTCATATTCCACTAACTTGTGTCAAAAAATAAAATCTCACATGAACTCACCATACCCCTCACGGAATCCAAATGCGTAAAATTTTTTAGACATTTATATTCCAGACTTCTTCTCACGCTTTAGGGCCCCTAGAATGCCAGGGCAGTATAAATACCCCACATGTGACCCCATTTCGGAAAGAAGACACCCCCAGGTATTCCGTGAGGGGCATATTGAGTCCATGAAAGATTGAAATTTTTGTCCCAAGTTAGCGGAACGGGAGACTTTGTGAGAAAAAAATTAAAAATATCAATTTCCGCTAACTTGTGCCAAAAAAAAAAAATTTCTATGAACTCGCCATGCCCCTCATTAAATACCTTGGGGTGTCTTCTTTCCAAAATGGGGTCACATGTGGGGTATTTATACTGCCCTGGCATTCTAGGGGCCCCAAAGCGTGAGAAGAAGTCTGGTATCCAAATGTCTAAAAATGCCCTCATAAAAGGAATTTGGGCACCTTTGCGCATCTAGGCTGCAAAAAAGTGTCACACATCTGGTATCGCCGTACTCAGGAGAAGTTGAGGAATGTGTTTTGGGGTGTCATTTTACATATACCCATGCTGGGTGAGAGAAATATCTTGGTCAAATGCCAACTTTGTAAAAAAAAATGGGAAAAGTTGTCTTTTGTCAAGATATTTCTCTCACCTAGCAAGGGTATATGTAAAATGACACCCCAAAACACATTCCCCAACTTCTCCTGAATACGGAGATACCACATGTGTGACACTTTTTTGCAGCCTAGGTGGGCAAAGGGGCCCATATTCCAAAGAGCACCTTTAGGATTTCACAGGTCATTTACCTACTTACCACACATTAGGGCCCCTGGAAAATGCCAGGGCAGTATAACTACCCCACAAGTGACCCCATTTTGGAAAGAAGACACCCCAAGGTATTCCGTGAGGGGCATGGCGAGTTCCTAGAATTTTTTATTTTTTGTCACAAGTTAGTGGAAAATGCTGATTTTTTTTTTTTTTTTTTCATACAAAGTCTCATATTCCACTAACTTGTGACAAAAAATAAAAACTTCCATGAACTCACTATGCCCATCAGCGAATACCTTGGGGTCTCTTCTTTCCAAAATGGGGTCACTTGTGGGGTAGTTATACTGCCCTGGCATTCTAGGGGCCCAAATGTGTGGTAAGGAGTTTGAAATCAAATTCTGTAAAAAATGACCTGTGAAATCCAAAAGGTGCTCTTTGGAATATGGGCCCCTTTGCCCACCTAGGCTGCAAAAAAGTGTCACACATCTGGTATCTCCGTACTCAGGAGAAGTTGGGGAATGTGTTTTGGGGTGTCATTTTACATATACCCATGCTGGGTGAGAGAAATATCTTGGCAAAAGACAACTTTTCCCATTTTTTTATACAAAGTTGGCATTTGACCAAGATATTTATCTCACCCAGCATGGGTATATGTAAAAAGACACCCCAAAACACATTCCTCAACTTCTCCTGAATACAGAGATACCAGATGTGTGACACTTTTTTGCAGCCTAGGTGGGCAAAGGGGCCCATATTCCAAAGAGCACCTTTTGGATTTCACAGGTCATTTTTTACAGAATTTGATTTCAAACTCCTTACCACACATTTGGGCCCCTAGAATGCCAGGGCAGTATAACTACCCCACAAGTGACCCCATTTTGGAAAGAAGAGACCCCAAGGTATTCGCTGATGGGCATAGTGAGTTCATGGAAGTTTTTATTTTTTGTCACAAGTTAGTGGAATATGAGACTTTTTGTATGAAAAAAAAATAAAAAATAAAAATCATCATTTTCCACTAACTTGTGACAAAAAATAAAAAATTCTAGGAACTTGCCATGCCCCTCACGGAATACCTTGGGGTGTCTTCTTTCCAAAATGGGGTCACTTGTGGGGTAGTTATACTGCCCTGGCATTCTAGGGGCCCAAATGTGTGGTAAGGAGTTTGAAATCAAATTCTGTAAAAAATGACCTGTGAAATCCGAAAGGTGCTCTTTGGAATATGGGCCCCTTTGCCCACCTAGGCTGCAAAAAAGTGTCACACATCTGGTATCTCCGTACTCAGGAGAAGTTGGGGAATGTGTTTTGGGGTGTCATTTTACATATACCCATGCTGGGTGAGAGAAATATCTTGGCAAAAGACAACTTTTCCCATTTTTTTATACAAAGTTGGCATTTGACCAAGATATTTCTCTCACCCAGCATGGGTATATATAAAATGACACCCCAAAACACATTCCCCACCTTCTTCTGAGTACGGAGATACCAGATGTGTGACACTTTTTTGCAGCCTAGGTGGGCAAAGGGGCCCATATTCCAAAGAGCACCTTTCGGATTTCACAGGTCATTTTTTACAGAATTTGATTTCAAACTCCTTACCACACATTTGGGCCCCTAGAATGCCAGGGCAGTATAACCACCCCACAAGTGACCCCATTTTGGAAAGAAGAGACCCCAAGGTATTTCGTGATGGGCATAGTGAGTTCATAGAAGTTTTTATTTTTTGTCACAAGTTAGTGGAATATGAGACTTTGTAAGAAAAAAATAAAAATAAAAAAAGAATCATCATTTTCCGCTAACTTGTGACAAAAAATAAAAAGTTCTATGAACTCACTATGCCCATCAGCGAATACCTTAGGGTGTGTACTTTCCGAAATGGGGTCATTTGTGGGGTGTTTGTACTGTCTGGGCATTGTAGAACCTCAGGAAACATGACAGGTGCTCTGAAAGTCAGAGCTGCTTCAAAAAGCGGAAATTCACATTTTTGTACCATAGTTTGTAAACGCTATAACTTTTACCCAAACCATTTTTTTTTTTACCCAAACATTTTTTTTTTATCAAAGACATGTAGAACAATAAATTTAGAGCAAAATTTATATATGGATGTCGTTTTTTTTGCAAAATTTTACAACTGAAAGTGAAAAATGTCATTTTTTTGCAAAAAAATCGTTAAATTTCGATTAATAACAAAAAAAGTAAAAATGTCAGCAGCAATGAAATACCACCAAATGAAAGCTCTATTAGTGAGAAGAAAAGGAGGTAAAATTCATTTGGGTGGTAAGTTGCATGACCGAGCAATAAATGGTGAAAGTAGTGTAGGTCAGAAGTGTAAAAAGTGGCCTGGTCTTTCAGGGTGTTTAAGCACTGGGGGCTGAGGTGGTTAAGAAGCAACAGGTCACTTCTCAATGTTTTTCAAATCAGCTGCTGAAAAAAAAAACATTTGCACAATTTTGCACATAGTCAAGCTTTTTTACACTGCAGTCAGTGGGAAACTGTTGATGGAGTTTTGAACGTGGATTCAGCAGTAAAAAATGCATGTTTTCCATTGCTGAATCAGTGGCAAATTTTTGCCGTGTGAACATCACAACCCTCCCCATCTCACAAGCTGTCCACAATATTCAGCAATTCCCAAAGATCTGGTTTCCTTTTAAAATGAAGCACAGTCTCCTGATTTCGTGGAAAATAGATGTACTTGTTATACATGACATAAACAAGAATGTTCATTATGAACATTAGGTAATGTTCGTGATCAGGTTGACCGTACCCAATGCAGTCCCACAGTGGCATCTCCATGCGAATCACCATTAATTTCCTGTGCAAAGAGACCCTGAGGTGCCAGTGCAGAGGATGAGAGTGATAGTGGCCATAATGAGATGTGTCACAGTGTACTCCCTCAAGCTGTTGCTCCCTGGGGATCGGTGCAGTGAAAAGGTGGTTTGAGTAATCAGGCCAAAAGTGAAAGCATAAAAAAGTAACATAGTAACATAGTTTAAAAAGATGAAAAAAGACAACTGTCACTGCCTCCCCAGTGAGAGATCTGAGAAGATCGGATAGATTTGCGGCACATGAGTCTATCTGACAGGTCTTTCTGTGTTTCCTTTCTGTTTGTTGTTGTTGGCAGCTCTCCACAGGTTCTGCACGTTATCTGTTCAGAGGCTCTATTTAAGGTCCACCTCTTACTGCTGACTTTGCAGTTGATATTTCCTTCTGGAGTTCTATGATGGTTGTTTGAGGATCTTCTGCTTCCCTCTCGTCTCAAACTAAGTTATCCTGTTTCTCCCAGGTGGAAGGTACCGGCTGTCTCATTCCCCGCTCCCTAAGTTAGGGTTTGCGAAAGTGTCAGCAGGGCTTAGGTTCCAGCGTATGAGTTCATTCACCATCAGGACTTGCTCATACTGTCAGCAGTCACGGAGAGGCTCAGGGATTGTTAGGAGGTTACCATTCCCTCTTCCCTAGCTTTGAGGCCTAGTCTGTTTTCCTGTCGCTGTTTATTTGGTGTTCCTCTTATCCCCACTTACCGTGACAAATCTAGTTCAGCCTATTATCCTGCAACATGATCCAGAGGCAAAAAAAACCTGTGAGGTAAAAGGTAATTTTCCTCACTTTAGGGGAAAAAAATTCCTTTCCGGCTCCATTCAGGCAATCAGAATAAGGCCTCATGCACACGACCATTTTTTTTTGCAGTCCGCAAAAACGGGCTCAGTTTTTCCGTGATCCGTGACCGTTTTTTCGTCCGTGGGTCTTCCTTGATTTTTGGAGGATCCACGGACATGAAAAAAAAGTCGTTTTGGTGTCCGCTTGGCCGTGCGGAGCCAAACGGATCCGTCCTGAATTACAATGCAAGTCAATGGGGACGGATCCGTTTGACGTTGACACAATATGGTGCAATTTCAAACGGATCCGTCCCCCATTGACTTTCAATGTAAAGTCAGGAGTTAATATACCATAGGATCGGAGTTTTCTCCAATCCGATGGTATATTTTAACTTGAAGCGTCCCCATCACCATTGGAACGCCTCTATGTTAGAATATACCATCGGATTTGAGTTACATTGTGAAACTCAGATCCGACAGTATATTCTAACACAGAGGCGTTCCCATAGTGATGGGGACCCTTCTAGTTAGAATATACTACTAACTGTGTACATGACTGCCCCCTGCTGCCTGGCAGCACCCGATATTTTACAGGGGGCTGTGATCAGCACAATTAACCCTTCAGGTGCCGCACCTGAAGGGGTTAATTGTGCGTATCATAGCCCCCTGTAAGAGATCAGGGGCTGCCAGGCAGCAGGGGGCAGACCCCCCTCCCTCCCCAGTTTGAATATCATTGGTGGCCAGTGTGCGGCCCCCCCGCCCCCCCTCTATTGTAATATCATTGGTGGCCAGTGTGCGGCCCCCCCCCCCGACCCCCCCCCGGCCCCCCCTCTATTGTAATTTCATTGGTGGCCAGTGTGCGGCCTCCGTCGCCCCCCCCTTTATTGTATTATCATTGGTGGCCAGTGTGCGGCCCCCCCCCCCGGCTCCCCCTCTATTGTATTAATATCATTGGTGGCCAGTGTGCGGCCCCCCCTCCCCCCCCCCCCCCCCGATCATTGGTGGCAGCGGAGATTCCGATCGGTGTCCCAGTTTAATTGTTTTGGGGCTCCGATCGGTAACCATGGCAACCAGGACGCTACTGCAGGCCTGGTTGCCATGGTTACTTAGCAATATTACAATATTAAAAGCATCATACTTACCTGCTACGCTGTCTGTGACCGGCCGGGAGCTCCTTCTACTGGTAAGTGACAGGTCTGTGCGGCGCATTGCTTAATGATCTGTCACTTACCAGTAGGAGGAGCTCCCGGCCGGTCACAGACATCGCAGCAGGTAAGTATGATGCTTCTAATATTGTAATATTGCTAAGTAACCATGGCAACCAGGCCTGCAGTAGCATCCTGGTTGCCATGGTTACCGATCGGAGCCCCAGAGCGATTAAACTGGGACTCCGATCGGAATCTCCGCTGGCACCAATGATCGGGGGGGGGGGGGGGAGAGGGGAGGCCGCACACTGGCCACCAATGATATTAATACAATAGAGGGGGGGCCGCACACTGGCCACCAATGATAATACAATGAAGGGAGGGAGGGGGGGCCGGGGGAGGCTGCACACTGGCCACCAATGATATTACAATAGAGGGAGGGTGGGGCGGGGGGGCCGCACACTGGCCACCAATGATAATACAATAAAGAGAGGGAGGGGGGCCGGGGGAGGCCACACACTGGCCACCAATGATATTACAATAGAGGGAGGGGGGGCGGGGGGGGGGGCCGCACTGGCCACCAATGAAATTAAAACTGGGGAGAGAGGGGGGTCTGCCCCCTGCTGCCTGGCAGCCCCTGATCTCTTATAGGGGGCTATGATATGCACAATTAACCCCTGAGGTGCAGCACCTGAGGGGTTAATTGTGCGGATCACAGCCCCCTGTAAGAGATCGGGTGCTGCCAGGCAGCAGGGGGCAGTCATGTACACAGTTCGTAGTATATTCTAACTAGAAGCGTCCCCATCACCAAGGGAACGCCTCTGTGTTAGAATATACTATCGGATATGAGTTTTCACGAAGTGAAAACTCATCTCTGAAAAAGCTTTTATGCAGTCTGTATGAAAGTAGCCTACGGCCACGGATCACGGACGCGGATGCCAATCTTGTGTGCATCCGTGTTCTTTCACGGACCCATTGACTTGAATGGGTCCGTGAACCGTTGTCCGACAAAAAAATAGGACAGGTCATGTTTTTTTGACGGACAGGAAACACGGATCACGGATGCGGCTGCAAAACGGTGCATTTTCCGATTTTTCCACGGACCCATTGGAAGTCAATGGGTCCGCGAAAAAAAAAACGGAAAACGGCACAACGGCCACGGCTGCACACAACGGTCGTGTGCATGAGGCCTAACTCCCTGGATCAACAACCCATCTCAAAAGTCTCAGTGCAAAAGATAAATTGTAGTACATCCAGCAGTCGTTTGAACAAAGTGCAATTTCTATCCCTAGATGATGAGGTATGGTGACTGGCAGAATGGCAGTTAATGGAATCTGATGACTCTCTCTTGAACTTCTGCCTAACAGCTGTGTGCTGTCACTGACACTGTGTAGCACAGGCTTTGAATTGGTCTGGCCTGGATGTAATCTAGGTGACAGGTGTCTGAGTCGTTGTCCCTCATGTGCAGCAGGGTCTGTAAGGCTATTTATATTGCACCTTCATATTCTGTAGCACTTTTTGCTAGAATTGTCCCCTGTAGATAAGTTGATCATAGGGGTCCCACTGCTGGGACTCCGAGTAATTAGATGCAATTTGTGCCTTAACCTGGCAGCAATTTCAATTCCCCTGCAGTGCCACCACATTTCCTCATGAACTCAACAGGCAATCTGTTAAACACACAGATATGCAAGTTAGATTTCCACAATCACATCCTAGGGATATTTCATCAGTGTTAAAGGAGTTATGCAAGCCATATATATTGATGACCTATCTTCAGAAATAGGTCATCAATATCAGATCGGTGAGGGTCCGACACCCGGCACTCCCGCCGATCAGCTGTTTGAAGAGGGGGCAAGTACCCCAGAGCAGGGGGATACTTGCAAACTGTTTGCTGTTTAATGCTTGTCATGTTATTTAATGTAATTGTATGCTCTGTATAACCAGTATGGTAATGTCTGGAAGTCCTGGCTCCGCCCCTAGCTCAGTCTAGTTAGAGTTAGTTATGAGTCAGCCAAAGAAGGGTGAGGAAGCAACTCCATGAACTCTAGTTCTCCCAGGACTGGGACCCACTGATCTCTGAATAATCTACAGAAAGAGACAAGAAGGTTCAGAAATCTGCATGGCTGAGCACTGGAGTCAGTAAGGTAACCTGCCAATACCGCCATTCACTTAGGCCTCTTTCACACTTGCGTTGTCCGGATCCGGCGTGTACTCCACTTGCCGGAATTACACGCCGGATCCGGAAAAACGCAAGTGTACTGAAAGCATTTGAAGACGGAACCGTCTTCCAAATGCGTTCAGTGTTACTATGGCACCCAGGACGCTATTAAAGTCCTGGTTGCCATAGTAGGAGCGGGGAGCGGGGGAGCAGTATACTTACAGTCCGTGCGGCTCCCGGGGCGCTCCAGAATGACGTCAGAGCGCCCCATGCGCATGGATGACGTGATCCATGTGATCACATGATCCATGCGCTTGGGGCGCCCTGACGTCACTCTGGAGCGCCCGGGGAGCCGCACGGACGGTAGGTATACTGCTCCCCCGCTCCCCGCTACACTTTACCATGGCTGCCAGGACTTTAGCGTCTTGGCAGCCATGGTAACCATTCAGAAAAAGCTAAATGTCGGCTCCGGCAATGCGCCGAAACGACGTTTAGCTTAAGGCCGGATCCGGATCAATGCCTTTCAATGGGCATTAATTCCGGATCCGGCCTTGCGGCAAGTGTTCCGGATTTTTGGCCGGAGCAAAAAGCGCAGCATGCTGCGGTATTTTCTCCGGCCAAAAAACGTTCCGTTCCGGAACTGAAGACATCCTGATGCATCCTGAACGGATTTCTCTCCATTCAGAATGCATTAGGATAATCCTGATCAGGATTCTTCCGGCATAGAGCCCCGACGACGGAACTCTATGCCGGAAGACAAGAACACAAGTGTGAAAGAGCCCTTACTGCAGTGAGGGGAAGACTGTTAAGACACCCTTGGATACGACTTGGCCGGTGTCTCTGAAATCTGTACGCCTCAATTACACATTACAGGCATAATTGCAAAAGTGATATTGCCAGCCATAGATTCTGCAGGACAAGACTTGTGAAAAATAGAGGAAAGAGTTCAATAATCTCAATCCTTGCTCAAATCCATACAAAACCAAATTAGGAGATTCATAGTGTATATTGTGGGAACTTTGTTTTTGCTATTGTGGGATGTACTACAACTTCCATTTTGCACTAAAGTAAAGAGAGAGATGTTTATTCTATTCAATATGGTCTGGTTACTGACTCCTGCACCATACGCCGGCCATGACACACTACATGCCCTGCCTTGCACCCATCAGTGATGTACTAAGGGGGGGGGGGTCTGCCCCGGGTGCTGGCTCTCAGGGGGTTGCCAGAAGCAATGAGCTTTTCCATCAATACAGATACACCAACCAACAAGAATAAACTGAGATTAAACGGGTATATCATCAAAAATAAATCCTTTATTGAATAAATGACACATAAACGAGACATGAGACAACAGATAAAAAATGGCTAAATCTGAGGAGGCATGTTAACACAAATGAGACATAGGGAGGGGGGGGGTTTGGAGTATGCAATGTGCAAAAGGCGGTAGAAAAAAGGAGTGCAGTACCTCACTGATTTTTGTATGTATAACTGTAACCACAGATATAAAAATGCTAAAGTGCAAATGCTGAGTAGCAAAACACCATATCAAAAAGTGGTTGCAGATTACATCGCGGCATATGGATGTCTGATTGTTCCAAATTATGGGACCATATGACAGCCAGCAGAAGGTTAAAGTGCATAAGAAGTCACTATATCAATGGTCAAATACCACAATTGTAGCTGTGGTGACAGCTTAAACCTCCAAATACATGCAAAACTGGCTCAGGTGCACAGTGAACATTCACCTGTTGATAAGTGGGTATAGCTGAGCACCTAGAGCCAATGAACACATCCCTCAAAGTCCACAACAATATAGCATATCTACATACCCATAAATATAGAGATATACACAAAGTAATCACAAAATAATTGACACGTAAAAAACAAGGATACCAACGCTTAAAAATTCTATATTAAGAACAAGAGTGTGTGGCACTCAGAGAAAAGGAGCGAAGCCAGGACCTCATTGAGGCCCTTGGGTTGCATGGTGTCCAGGGTCCAGATCCACCTGGTCTCACGTGTAGCCAGGGTTTTGGCTATATTGCCACCCCGCATCCCCAAATCCACGTGATCAATGCCACGTACCCTCAAAAGGGATGCATGTATTTGGAGGTTTAAGCTGCCACCACAGCTACAATTGTGGTATTTGACCATTGATATAGTGACTTCTTATGCATTTGCACTTTAACCTTCTGCTGGCTGTCATATGGTCCCATAATTTGGAACCATCAGACATCCATATGCCGCGGTGTAATCTGCAACCACTTTTTGATATGGTGTTTTGCTACTCAGCATTTGCACTTTAGCATTTTTATATCTGTGGTTACAGTTATACATACAAAAATCTGTGAGGTACTGCACTCCTTTTTTCTACCGCCTTTTGCACATTGCATACACCAACCCCCCCCCCCCCTCCCTATGTCTCATTTGTGTTAACATGCCTCCTCAGATTTAGCCATTTTTTATCTGTTGTCTCATGTCTCGTTTATGTGTCATTTATTCAATAAAGGATTTATTTTTGATGATATACCCGTTTAATCTCAGTTTATTCTTGTTGGTTGGTGTATTCATGTACACTGAGTGGGTTACTCTTTCCGGGTTTATTTAACATAGTATATTTAATTACTGTTTATGTGTATGTCTATGTTCTGTGTAACCTATTTGTAATCATCAATACAGATAGTAGCGCTCATTGCTGGAGCGCAGGGATCTGGGTCCTGTCACTCACCGCTCAGCTCCCAGTGCTCCTTCAGGCCGGTGGCGCTCTGAATGGTAAAGCAGGAAGACTTCTCCCCGCTCCACAATTCAGCCTGCAGACACAGATTGCACTGCCATCCTGTGTGGGCAGAGCCTGCAGCCCGAAAATCTGCATAAGCTCCGCCCACACAGTGCTGCAGAGTGATCTGTGCCTTTAGGGAAGAGAGGTAAGTGAGCTTCAGGAACGGAACAAGGTGAGTAGTAACTGTATTTTTTAGTTTTTTAATACAGAGGGGGCCAGAGGGCTTTATTACTATGGAGGGGGCACAGAGGGCATTACTACTATGGAGGGGGCACAGAGGGCATTACTAATGTGAAGGGGGCACAATGGGCATTTCTACTATGGAGGGGGCAAAGAGCCAAAGGGTATTACTATAATGAAGGAGGGCACAGAGGGCATTATTACTGTGAAGGGGGCACAATGGGGATTTCTAATATGGAGGGGGCACAGAGGGCATTACTAGCACAGTGGGCATTACTACAATTAAGGGGGCAGAATGGCCATTATTACTGTGAAGGGGGCACAATGGGCATTATTACTATGAAGGGGGCACAGTGGGCATTATTACTATAAAGGGGGCCCAATAGGGATTATTACTATGAAGGGGACACAATGTGGATTATTACTATGAAGGGGGCACAATGGGCATTATTACTTTGAAGGGGGCAAAATGGGCATTATTGCTATGAAGCCCTGTGGGGGCTGAACTGGAGGAGGAGGACATTGGAGCACAAGCAATTTGTTGCAAAATGGGTGGTTTTTACATACAGGTGACAGAAGAGGAGAAGCAGGAGCAACCAGAGGAGCTACAGGGCGATGAGGAAGACGAGGCAGAGGACCCAGACACACCGTGGCAGTAGGCAGTGGAGATGGAGGCAGGGAGTCCCTCCGAGTCACTTGCACAAATGGCCCGATGCATGCTCACTTACTTGCGTAGTTACAGAAGAATTGTCACCAATCGGCAGAGGGATGACTTCTGGCTGTCCACCTTGTTGGACCCTCGCTACCTCTTCAAAATGGGGGCCTTTTTTTACACCCGCTGAGAGGAAGGACAAACTTAACTACTATAGAGACATCCTATGTAGTGAGTTGGCTGCTGCTTATCTGCGCCATTGTCCATCCTCTCGCAGGTCTCACCAGGGGGGCCCTCTGCGCTCACGTTCCTCTGCCATGGCTGGTGTGGCAGGGTGGGGGGGGGGGGTAGGAGCAGTTCCAGCTCCATCAGCAGCAACTTTAGACTAGAGTCGCTGAAGAGCAGCTTTCTTCACCCCCCGAGTGAAGAAACTACTCACCAGCAGCAGCAGCTAGACCTGGAGCAGGACCTGAACCAGCAGGTGGTAGCATACTTGGACAGTACCCTGCCACCCCACATTGAAGATCTGCTGGACTACAGGGCAGCCAAACTGGATTTGTGGCCGCAACTAGCAGGGTATGGCCTGGAAAAGCTGTCCTGCCTGGCCAGTAGTGTGGCATCAGAGCTGGTGTTTAGTGCAGCGGGGGCCATAGTTAACCCAAAAAGAACTCGCCTGTCCACCCAAAATGTGGAGAGACTTTGTCAAGATGAATCAGGTGTGGATCAGCCAGGATTTCACCCACCAATGCCTGATGCATCAGACTAGATCATCCATGATACCATATCAACACTTTGACAAATAAGACCGGTTTCTTCTGGTTACCTGCTTCAGCTACTATTCTGATGCTGCCACCTGCTTGATGCCACACATCTGATGCCAAGTGCTCCTTCTTTCACACACTATCTTCAGCTGGTACTCATATTGCCACCCACCTCCCCGCTCTGTCACCGGGTCACTCTGTGGTCTCCTCATGCTGCTGCCACCTCCTCACTATGTCACCTTGCCACTCTGTGGTCTCCTGATGCTGCTGCCACCTCCCTAACCTGTCACCTTGCCACTCTGTGGTCTCCTGATGCTACCACCTCCACACTATGTCAAATAAATAACAAATGGCTCCAGCACTCACTTTTGTTGAAGTGTCATATTCTCCATTCTTTATTGGTAGGTATTCACAGACATATAGGACATAATAAACTCACAGGTGTATCGGCTGTTGACGCATTTCGAAAACTTCTTATTCGTAACAGTAGTGTCTGTCTGGTGTTCCCAGGTATATATAGCCATGTATCTGTAGATAATTGAGTGTAGGTTCACTCCCACTCCAAATCATGGAGGAGGGAGTTGGGAGGTGTATCTATTTGTCCACCTCCCAGAACACTGATTGCTATTAATCATCACCTGGAACACCAGACTCCAGACACCAGACACCAGACATAAAAACCTGTCACTACCAGAGCTTTGGGACGTTCTCACAGCTCTGTTTCTCCACCCCTGTGATGATTTCACTACTAGAGCTGGGAGGAGTTCTCACTGCTCTGTTTACTTTTGGTTTCCTTCCTCCCAGCTGTTTCTCATGCATTTGATTTCCCTCTCTTTATATCACCCCTCCTCCTATTGTAGGGCGTGGATTATAGTTCTCATTTCAGTTGTAGCTCTTGCTTTAGTATCTTCACTTGTAGCTATCAGTTCACTGGACCTGTGTTCTGCTGCAGCAAGCACTCCGGATATTGCCAGCTGTCCTTGGATCCGTCTTCTCTGCGGCTGCAACACCTTCAGCTAAGTGTACAGACATTGTTGTGTACCTGATTATTTTCTGACTGGATCTGAGGTGGCCACGGTTCCCTCCATATACTGAGTAGGGCACCGGTGGCCGTGCCCCTTCCACTATTGTAGGGGTTACAGTGGTCATCAATCTTAGGCACGTGGGCATGCCTCGTTCCGCCATTTGGATCCGGGCATGTGCTTTAGCAGAATAGGGAGAGCTTTGAGGGTCGGACAGGGGTCACCCTTTATCCTCCCTAGTTTGGGTCCGGTCAGTAACTCTTTTACTGTGTATACTGTTGTTGCTCACATACAGCCGTGACAAAACCTAAATCCGCCTCCCCTACGCCCTATAGTTAGTGGTATAGGGTCCCTTACAGAAAGACTAGGTAATTGGTTAGACTGTGTAATTCAGCCCATGGTCAAGAGAATACCTGGTTACATCGGGGACACATCAGAGGTCTTGAGGTCGTTTTATGACAAAGAATGGAAACCAGAATATAGATGGCTTACAATAGATGTGGTAGCACTTTACCCCTCAATTCCACATAATGTTGCAGTGGAGGCCTTGGAGTTCCACTTGCACAGTTATAGTGGTTATAGAGCTGACTTCATTGAATATGTCCTCGATGTAACCATGTTTCTCATGGCCCATAATTATTTTGTTTTTGATGGGGTATATTACCTACAGTCTAAGGGAGTCTCAATGGCGGCAAAGTACTCCCCAGCTTTAGCCAATTTAACAATGGCTTACTGGGAACAGAAATACATATACAGTACCAACAATCCCTTTATCAACTGCCTGAACTGGTACGGCAGGTACATCGATGACATGCTCATCATATGGAGCAGCGATGTGCCTGCCGTACAAGAGTTCATACAGTACCTACAAAACAATACCTATAACCTGCGATTTACATACAATGAGGATCCCAAAATGATCAATTTTTTGGATCTTAAATTTATGGGCAATCCGGGGCAAATAATCCTAACAGAAACGTATAGGAAGGAGGTTACAGGAAATACCATCTTACGAGCGGACAGTCACCACTCACACCATACTATTAAGTCCATTCCAGTGGGGGAATTTATTTATTCGGGCCAGGAGAAATTGCAACACAGTCGAGGCATTCAGGAAAGAAAGTCATGTAATATGGGCGAGGTTATCAGCTAGGAAATATCCAGATTGGATGATACAAAGGGGTCTGCATATAGCAAGAAGTTAAACAAGAGAATACTTACTCTTTAATAAAAATAATAAGAACAATAACTATAAGAATAATACCCCTACCTATATTAATAACAAACAACTATTCAACACCCATAAAAATAAAAATAAAGATGGGTGTATGAAAAAGGACACAAATCAACACCAAAAAAATAAAGATGCCAAAGCCAAACAACCTACCCTGGTTATAACGTATAGTAGACAATTCAATACAATCCAGAATATAATTAAAAAATATCTGCCAGTGTTATATGAAGATAACATACTAGATATAGTACTCAAACAGGGCTGTAGAATTGTACCGAAAAGGCCAGCTACAATAGGGAATTCCTTGTCTCCGTCATTGTTTGTACGAGAAATACACCCCCAAAAAAATACATGGCTAACTTACAGGGAGTGCAGAATTATTAGGCAAGTTGTATTTTTGAGGATTAATTTTATTATTGAACAACAACCATGTTCTCAATGAACCCAAAAAAACTCATTAATATCAAAGCTGAATATTTTTGGAAGTAGTTTTTAGTTTGTTTTTAGTTTTAGCTATTTTAGGGGGATATCTGTGTGTGCAGGTGACTATTACTGTGCATAATTATTAGGCAACTTAACAAAAAACAAATATATACCCATTTCAATTATTTATTTTTACCAGTGAAACCAATATAACATCTCAACATTCACAAATATACATTTCTGACATTCAAAAACAAAACAAAAACAAATCAGTGACCAATATAGCCACCTTTCTTTGCAAGGACACTCAAAAGCCTGCCATCCATGGATTCTGTCAGTGTTTTGATCTGTTCACCATCAACATTGCGTGCAGCAGCAACCACAGCCTCCCAGACACTGTTCAGAGAGGTGTACTGTTTTCCCTCCTTGTAAATCTCACATTTGATGATGGACCACAGGTTCTCAATGGGGTTCAGATCAGGTGAACAAGGAGGCCATGTCATTAGATTTTCTTCTTTTATACCCTTTCTTGCCAGCCACGCTGTGGAGTACTTGGACGCGTGTGATGGAGCATTGTCCTGCATGAAAATCATGTTTTTCTTGAAGGATGCAGACTTCTTCCTGTACCACTGCTTGAAGAAGGTGTCTTCCAGAAACTGGCAGTAGGACTGGGAGTTGAGCTTGACTCCATCCTCAACCCGAAAAGGCCCCACAAGCTCATCTTTGATGATACCAGCCCAAACCAGTACTCCACCTCCACCTTGCTGGCGTCTGAGTCGGACTGGAGCTCTCTGCCCTTTACCAATCCAGCCACGGGCCCATCCATCTGGCCCATCAAGACTCACTCTTATTTCATCAGTCCATAAAACCTTAGAAAAATCAGTCTTGAGATATTTCTTGGCCCAGTCTTGACGTTTCAGCTTGTGTGTCTTGTTCAGTGGTGGTCGTCTTTCAGCCTTTCTTACCTTGGCCATGTCTCTGAGTATTGCACACCTTGTGCTTTTGGGCACTCCAGTGATGTTGCAGCTCTGAAATATGGCCAAACTGGTGGCAAGTGGCATCTTGGCAGCTGCACGCTTGACTTTTCTCAGTTCATGGTCAGTTATTTTGCGCCTTGGTTTTTCTTGCGACCCTGTTGACTATTTTGAATGAAACGCTTGATTGTTCGATGATCACGCTTCAGAAGCTTTGCAATTTTAAGAGTGCTGCATCCCTCTGCAAGATATCTCACTATTTTTGACTTTTCTGAGCCTGTCAAGTCCTTCTTTTGACCCATTTTGCCAAATTATGCACACCTAATATAGGGTGTTGATGTCATTAGACCACACCCCTTCTCATTACAGAGATGCACATCACCTAATATGCTTAATTGGTAGTAGGCTTTCGAGCCTATACAGCTTGGAGTAAGACAACATGCATAAAGAGGATGATGTGGTCAAAATACTCATTTGCCTAATAATTCTGCACTCCCTGTACAAAGGATTCACACGCTGCGGTAGCCAGCGATGCCGCACCTGTAATTATGTGCAAAATACAAAAACCTTTGCTAATACAGACCATACACAGACATTTAACATCAAGTCTTACATCAACTGCAATACAAAGGCTGTGGTCTATATGATTCTTTGTGAACAATGTGACAAAATGTATATAGGGTGTACTATAAGAAAATTAAAAAACAGAATTTTGGAACACCTGAACTACATAGAGAATCCCTCATATACTAATATATCAAATGCCACAAGACACTTTATAGACAAACGCAACCGTAGTACAAGATCTTTCAAAACATTTGCGATAGAACATGTAAAAACTCCAGCCAGAGGAGGAAACATTAGGCGTCTAGTGAACCTCAGAGAGGCTTTCTGGATATTCAAACTAGAAACGAGGCACCCAAAGAAAATGAACATGAGAAGGGAAATCATGCATTTTTATTAGGAAATATAGAGGCGGGGAGATGCGTTTTTTTCCTTATAAATTAGGATAGGTGACCAATCCAATATGAACAAGTGCCCAAAAAAAAACGCAGGAGATACATAACATAGTTCCTCTTTCTTTTCTTTTCTTTTTTTTTATCTTTATGATTCATTGTTTTTATGTCAACAATATAAGTAATCATGGATGTGCAGCGAAAGCTTTATTTCAATGCAACCCGACTTGTATGTTTTTAATGGCAATTTTTGTATGTTAGAGAATCAAGCTTGAAGGAGTCTGGTGTTCCAGGTGATAATTAATAGCAATCAGTGTTCTGGGAGGTGGACAAATAGATACACCTCCCAACTCCCTCCTCCATGATTTGGAGTGGGAGTGAACCTACACTCAATTATCTACAGATACATGGCTATATATACCTGGGAACACCAGACAGACACTACTGTTACGAATAAGAAGTTTTCGAAACGCGTCAACAGCCGATACACCTGTGAGTTTATTATGTCCTATATGTCTGTGAATACCTACCAATAAAGAATGGAGAATATGACACTTCAACAAAAGTGAGTGCTGGAGCCATTAGTTATTTATTTGCTGCATCCCTTCAAGGAGGTTGAAAAACCAGGCACCGTGCACACGGGTATATTCGATCCGCTAATTTGAGTGAGCTGGTATCTGCACTGTATTTCAAATATCCACACTATGTCACCTTGCCACTCTGAGTCCTCCTGATGCTGCTGCTGCAGCCGCCACCTCCATACTGTCATTGTGCCGCTCTGTGGCCTCCTGATGCTACAGCTACCTCCACACTGTCATTGGGCCACTCTGTGGTCTCCTCATGCTGCTTCCTCACCACTATGTCATAGGGCCACTCTGTGGACTTCTCATGCTGTTCCCACCCTCCGCACTTCATGACTGGGCCATTATTTTGCCTTTCGACCTGGCTGACACAATCATTTTTTTGACCTTTCTTCTGATCTGTCAGAAGGAAGGACAAATGAGACGCACAACGGATCCTGTCTGTCTAGCAGCTGTAAGGCCTGTATGGTCCCATCAGAATTGGCTTGTGATTTGGAAGCCAAAAGCAGGAGTGGGTACAAAACACAGAATACATGCAAATATTCCATTCACGTGTCATCTCTGTTTTGTATCCACTCCTGTTTTTTTTTGGCATTAGCAATACTGATGGATTACTGACCAAATGCTGACCGAGTGAAGGCAGATGCTCAACAGACAGGATCTGTTTTTTGGGGGTTATTGTTCTGACGGATCAGAGGAAGGGCAAAATAATCAGTGACGTCAACACAAACTTACTGCTGACACCCTCTCCACTCTGTTGGGGGGCTCTACTTGTATAAACTTTTAATAGAACAGGTTCTGTAGACATCTATGTGGAATCAGAGGACAACGGTGTAAAAGGAGTGCGCTTCTTCTTGGCGCTAACATCGACCTGTAAGGATGAGTTCATACTTGAGTTATTTGGTCAGTTTTGGCCCCGTGACTGCCCAAATAAGTGAAGTGTGCAGTGATTCTAAGAGCGACGCCTGTCATCTGCATGTCATACTAACTCACAGTATCATTTCACTACCACAGCAGACTCCCTATGCGTGTTACTGCAAGGCACAGTGTTCTACACCACTATAAAGGATCTCTGCAGCCAGGAAATACCCATTTTTTACGCGATTCGCGGCAAATAAATTCGGATTTTAAAAAATTGGCGAACCGGCCGAATCGAATTTTTGATAATGCATTAACTCTGGGGCTTGGGAGCCTGATAAATTCCCAATAGAGGTTCTGGCAGGGGACCCACTCCTCCGGAGATAGAGTTTTCAAACGTACAAGTCTCCCAGGGCCGCTTTGGTACTGAACAGATGAGGGATTCCAGTCTAGCAAGTGCCTGGAAAAATGTGGAAGTAATTAATGGGGTACCCCAGGAACCAGGCATGGTTTTCGTGTGCCCCCACTTCGCTGTACATAATGATTTACTTTACAGGCTAAAGAAAACACAAACAGAGGTTGTAGAGCAACTTGTTGTACCTAAGTCTCATGTCCGTATGGTGTTGGAACTAGATCATTCCCATATTCTGGGAGGGCATTTAGGGGTGGAAAAAACAAAAGAGCGCATTGAACTCAAATTTTTCTGGCCCGGTATTAATAAGGCTGTAGAGGATTTCTGCCTTTTTTGCCATTTATGCCCTGAGTGTCAAATCCACACCCCTAGGCCGCATTTTCGTAACCCCCTAATACCGCTGCCTATAACTGAGGTTCCTTTTGAGGATTTAGTCGGCCCAGTTCCTAAGTCTGCCAGAGGTCACCAGCATATCTTGGTTATCCTAGACTATGCCACCCGTTATCCCGAAGCCATACCTCTCAGGAACACATCATCTCGGGTCATAGCAAAAGAACTGTTCCAAATGTTCACCCGTACAGGTATCCCAACAGAAATTCTAACAGACCAGGGAACACCTTTTATGTCCAACGTTACTAAGAAGCTATGTCGGCTGTTAAAAATTACGCATTTACGTACCTCAGTATATCATCCCCAAACTGATGGTCTGGTGAAAATGTTCAATAGAACACTTAAAGGGATGCTTAAAGGGAACCTGTCACCTCCCAAAACCATCCCAAGCTGCCAGCAGTACCTGTGTGTAGCCAGCCGTGTGTTTCTGACGATGCCTTTCTTCCTGAAGGCAGATGCAGCAAAAGTACAGAAAACTTTGTTTTATCCCCTACCGGTGTGCTTCTCCACACATGCTTGAAGTCAAGGAGCCAGTGGCCCTTCCCTGCCCCTTCGCTGTAACTGACAGCGCTTATGCAGAGAGTTCGGCAAAGCCAGCCGAACTGTTGTCTGTCAGTCACAGGGGCAGGGAAGGGGGCGCCGTTACAGGGACTTGAAGCAATGAGGCCGCTGCCTCCTTGACTTCAAGCATGTGTGGAGAAGTGCACCGGCAGGGGATAAAACAACGTTTTTAGTACTTTTGCTGCATCTGCCTTCAGTAAGAAAGGCATCACCAGAAACACACGGCTGGCTACACGCATGTACTGCTGGTGGCTTAGGATGGTTTTGGGAAGTGACAGGTTCCCTTTAAAAAGGTGGTTGATAAAGATGGAAAGGACTGGGAGTGTATGTTGCCCTATCTCATGTTTTCCATATGGGAGGTGCCACAGGCGTCAACAGGGTTTTCTCTGTTTGATCTCTTATATGGTAGACATCCTCGAGGGCTTTTGGACATAGCCAAAGAGACCTGGGAACAAGAGCATACCCCCCACAAAAGTGTTATTGAATCTATCGCTCAAATGCGGGACAGAATTGCGGCAGTTATGCTGATTGTTCGAGAGCATATGCAGCAGGCCCAGGAGGCACAAGCCTGGGTTTACAATAGGTCGGCCAAGGTCAGAACATTTCAACCAGGTGACCGCGTGTTAGTACTAATACCCACGGTAGAAATTAAGTTTCTGGCCAATTGGCAAGGTCCCTATGAAATCCGTGAAAAGGTAAATGAAGTGAATTACAGGGTTTATCAACCGGGGAAAAGAAAACCCCTTCAAATATATCACATAAATCTAATTAAACCCTAGAAGGATCGTGAGGTTCTCATATCTATATATCAGCCAAGGGAGGGTTCTAGTAATGATATACCAGAGGTTCGTATCGCAGAAACTCTGTCAGCAGTTCAAACTCAAGAGGCTAGGGAGTTTGTACAAAAAAATAGAAAGAAATTTTTTGAATTACCAGGCTGAACCCTTGTCATAAAGCATGACATTGTGACTGAGCCTGGACAAACGGTAAGACAGAAGTCATATCGGGTACCAGAGGCAGGCCATCTTAGAGGAAGTAAAAAAAATGTTGTCTCTAGGGGTGATAGAGAAATCACAAAGTGGCTGGTCAAGCCCCATCGTCCTCATTCCCAAACATTATGGTAGTCTAAGATTTTGTAATGACTTCCGGAAGTTAAATGAAATATCAAAATTTGATGCCTATCCTATGCCAACGGTCGACGAGTTGATTGAGAGTTTAGGGCCTGCCAGGTATATAACAACTCTTGATCTTACTATTATTGGCAGGTTCCCCTTACTGAAGAGGCTAAGATATAAACAGCGTTTTCCACACCCGATGGCCATTTCCAGTATATTGTCCTCCCGTTTGGCTTACATGGTGCCCCAGCCACTTTTCAGAGGCTGATGGACCTTATTTTACAGCCCCACCAAGGGTATGCAGCTGCATATTTAGATGATGTCGTTGTTTTTAGTTCAGACTGCGAGTCCCATCTGGCAAAAGTCCAAGCAGTTCTGGACTCAATTTCGGAAGCTGGTTTAACCGTGAATCCAAAAAAATGTACCATAGGCCTAGACGAAGCTCGTTACCTTGGCTACAACATTGGACGAGGCGTCATCAAGCCTCAAATTGAAAAAATTGAGGCTATTAAAAACTGGCCTCGACCGGTATCCAAAAAGCAGGTCAAAGCATTCTTAGGGATAGCTGGATATTATAGAAGGTTTGTAACAAATTTTGCCACATTAGCAGCTCCTCTCACTGATCTTACCAAGGGGTCCAAATCCACCATGGTAAAATGGAGTGAGACGGCAGAGCAAGTGTTTCAAAGGTTGAAAGAGGTCTTGTGTAAAAGGGCAGTGTTGATCGGTCCTAACTTCAGAAAATAATTTTTGGTTCAAGCAGATGCCTCAGATGTTGGGTTAGGAGCCGTCCTTTCTCAGGTGGTTATTGGTGAGGAACATCCCATCTCCCATCATGTACCTTAGCAGAAAGTTATCCTGCGCAGAAAAGAATTATGCAATAATAGAAAGGGAATGCTTAGCCCTTAAGTGGGCCATTGAGCCCCTTAGGTACTATCTGCTGGGGAGACAATTTAGGCTGATCACTGATTATTCGCCATTAAAATGGATGGCACAAAATAAAAGGAAAAATGCTAGAGTGACTCAGTGGTTTTTGGCATTGCAAGACTTCAAATTTTTTGTTGACCTTCATGCAGGCTCGGAGCAAGCCAATGTGGACGCGTTGTCAAGGGTCCACTATCTAGGGCAGGGATGGGCAAACTCGGCCCTCCAGCTGCTGTAAAACTACTGTAACGGTCGCGTACACACACACACAGGGGGGAGGGAAGTGACCACTGCGCTCCACCCTTACCCCTGGCCCTGCCTACTTGCCTCGCGAGTCCTAATGACAGGGGACAACTGGACGGCAATCCCTAACTTGGAGTAAGTGCAGGGATGACAGACAGACAAACAACAGGACGTGAACAGACCGAGTCAATACCAGGAAAGCTGCAAAGTACAAATGGAGCAAGCAGAGAATTGTCAGGAGAAGCCGGGGTCATAAATACCAGGAGAGCAGAGAAGTACAAGAGGAGTCCTAAGAGAGTAGTCAGGTGGGAGCCGAGGCCACAATACCAGGACGGAAACGCAGTACAGGAGCAGCAGGCAAAAGGATGGTCAGGGAACAGGATCAGGTAAGTATTCAGCAGTCCAACAAATAGCCAGGAACCTAGAAATTAACAGGCAACCTGTGGCTAGCAGGCTGCCTGTATTTATAGTGAGGAGTGAGGGTCATGTGACGTGGCCGGCGTCACATGACCGACAGACCAACCAGTTGAGCACCGAGTGATCAGCTCGGCGCTCAAGGCAGACTAGGAGCAGGGAGCCACCCAGCTAGTAAAGCCGCCCTGGGAATGAGGTCAAACACAGAACCTCATTCCAAAAGCTAAGCAACAGTTCTGCGGGCAATGGGGGACCGAGTGCACCTTCGGAACCCCGTGACAGTACCCCCCCTTTTACGAGGGGCCACCGGACCCAAGACTTCAGGGTGTTCTAAATGAAATTTACGAACAAGTCTAGGAGCATGAACCTGTCACTACCAGAGCTTTGGGACGTTCTCACAGCTCTGTTTCTCCACCCCTGTGATGATGTCACTACTAGAGCTGGGAGGAGTTCTCACTGCTCTGTTTACTTTTGGTTTCCTTCCTCCCAGCTGTTCCTCATGCTTGATTTCCCTCTCTTTATATCACCCCTCCTCCTATTGTAGGGCGTGGATTATAGTTCTCATTTCAGTTGTAGCTCTTGCTTTAGTATCTTCACTTGTAGCTATCAGTTCACTGGACCTGTGTTCTGCTGCAGCAAGCACTCCGGATATTGCCAGCTGTCCTTGGATCCGTCTTCTCTGCGGCTGCAACACCTTCAGCTAAGTGTACAGACATTGTTGTGTACCTGATTATTTTCTGACTGGATCTGAGGTGGCCACGGTTCCCTCCATATACTGAGTAGGGCACCGGTGGCCGTGCCCCTTCCACTATTGTAGGGGTTACAGTGGTCATCAGTCTTAGGCACGTGGGCATGCCTCGTTCCGCCATTTGGATCCGGGCATGTGCTTTAGCAGCATAGGGAGAGCTTTGAGGGTCGGACAGGGGTCACCTTTTATCCTCCCTAGTTTGGGTCCGGTCAGTAGCTCTTTTACTGTGTATACTATTGTTGCTCACATACAGCCGTGACAGAACCTCCCTTGCAGGTACCCAAGACCTCTCTTCAGGTCCATACCCCTTCCAGTGAATCAGGTACTGCAAGGAATTACGCACCTTCCTGACATCCACTATTTTAGACACCACATACTCGACAGCATCATTAACAAGAACCGGCGGAGGCGAGTCTTTTGATGGTACTACCGGTTCAAAGCAGAGATTTATGGAACACATTATGAATGTGGAATGACTCAGGCAGCTCCAACCTAAAAGATACCGGGTTAATCACTTCCGTGATCTTATATGGTCCAATAAAACGAGGAGCAAATTTTTTAGAAGTTACCTTGAGAGATAGATTCTTGGAGGACAACCATACTTTATCCCCAACCTGAAAGTTTACCCCCCTTAAACGTCTCCTATCGGCCTTGAGTTTTTGAGAACATTGAGCCTTTTCTAGGTTCGATTGAACCCGGGCCCAAACTGTGCACAGTTCAGAGGAGAGTTTATCCGCTTCAGGGTTAGAGGAGGAGACGGACGACCCAGAATGAAAACGGGGATGAAAACCATGGTTACAAAAGAAAGGGGAGACCCCAGCAGAAGAATTGACACAGTTATTCAAAGCAAATTCAGCCAACGGAAGGAATTTGACCCATAATTGCTGGTCATCAGCAACATACAACCTCAAGAATTGTTCCACAGACTGATTAAGGCGTTCAGTCTGCCCATTACTCTCAGGATGGTAGGCGGAAGAAAAAGACAATGAAATTTTACATCTTTGACAGAAGGCCCTCCAGAATTTGGACACAAACTGCACACCCCTGTCAGAAACAATATTTTCCGGGATGCCATGTAAACGAACAATCTCTCTCACAAAAATAGACGCAAGGGTTTTAGCATTCGGAAGTTTAGACAGGGGAATGAAATGAACCATCTTGCTAAACCTATCGACCACTACCCAAACCACAGTCTTACCCTCCGCCAGCGGTAGGTCAGTTATAAAGTCTATCGAGATATGGGACCAGGGTCTACTGGGAATGGGTAGGGGTCGTAGGTTACCAACAGGGCGAGTCCTAGGTGTCTTGGACCTGGCACAAACCTCACAGGCTGACACGTAGGACTTGACATCCCTAGTTAGAGTGGGCCACCAATAAGATCTAGAAACCAGATCCTTAGTGCCCTCAACACCCGGATGTCCACAAAAGGCAGAATTGTGACACTCACCCAACAGCTGGAGACGAAATTGTACGGGAACAAACAACTTATCTGTTGGGGTGGATACCGGTGCCAGATGTTGTTCAGACCTAATGCGAGCCGAGATATCCTGGGTAAGAGCTGCTAAGAAGATTTTTGCTGGTAGGATGGATTCAGGTGGTACCTCAGTAGGTTGAAAAGCCTGGAAGCTCCGAGATAATGCGTCCGCCTTCACATTTTTACTTCCCGGCCTGAACGTGATGTAAAAATTAAAACGAGTAAAAAACAGAGCCCATCTGGCTTGACGGGGATTCAACCTCTTAGCAGACTCGAGAAACATAAGGTTTTTATGGTCAGTGACAACAGTTACACAATGTCTTGCCCCCTGCAGGAAATGCCTCCACTCCTCAAATGCCCATTTAATGGCCAGCAGCTCCCTATTCCCTATGTCGTAGTTTCTCTCCGTGGGAGAGAATTTCCTGGAGAAGAAGGCACATGGTCTCAGATTAGTGAGGCTAGCAGGACCTTGTGAAAGGACTGCTCCTACGCCGTCCTCGGACGCATCCACCTCCACAATAAAAGGTTTCTCCTGATCAGGCTGGATCAGAATGGGAGCGTTACTAAATGCCTTTTTAAATTTTTCAAATAAAGAAATGGCCTCAGTAGACCAATTCTCCAAATCCGCCCCTTTCTTAGTAAGGTCGGTCAACGGTTTAGCAATTACGGAAAAATTCATAATAAATTTACGATAGTAATTGGCGAAACCTAAGTAAGGCCTTTAAGGATGAAGGTCTTACCCATTCCTTAATTGCTAGTACCTTACCAGGATCCATCTTGAAGGCGTGAGGAGTCAGAACATGCCCTAGAAACAGAATCTCCTGTACACCAAAGACACATTTCTCTTGTTTAGCGGATAGCTGATTCTCCCTCAACACCTCTAATACTTGTTTAACATGAGACACATGGGATTCGAAGTCAGGAGAGAATATCAAAATGTCGTCAAGATAGACAATAAAAAATTTACCTAAGTACTCCCTAAGAATGTCATTCATGAAGTTTTGGAACACAGCTGGGGCATTGCTGAGTCCAAAAGGCATCACTTGATATTCAAAGTGTCCGACCGGAGTATTGAACGCCGTCTTCCATTCGTCTCCCTCCTTGATTCGGATTAGATTGTATGTCCCTTTCAGGTCAATTTTGGAAAACCAGGTTGCCCCCAGAACCTGGTTAAATAAATCCGGAATCAATGGGAGGGAGTATCTATTCTGGACAGTGATTTTATTTAATCTCCGGTAATCGATACATGGCCTAAGACCACCATCTTTTTTCTTAACGAAGAAAAACCCCACCCCCATAGGAGAGACAGAAGGTCTAATATGCCCTTTACCAAGGCTCTCCTTAATATAATCTTCCATGGCCTTGCGTTCGGGCATAGAAAGATTATAAATTCGTCCTTTAGGAAACTTGGCCCCCTCTACTAGCTCTATGGTACAATCATAGGGTCTATGGGGGGGGTAGAACCTCCGGGGTTGGTGATGAGAATACATCAGAATATTCTCTAACAACAGAGGGTAAAGTATCAGACTTTACTGAGACCCCAGCCTGTACCACGGACAAGCACGAGTCACACTTAGGCCCCCATCTCACCAACTCCCCATTGGACCAATCTATAGTGGGGTTATGTAGTCGGAGCCAAGGCAACCCTAGTACCACCTCAGCAGGTAGGTTCTCCAGACTAGAAGCGAACATCTCTCTGAGTGGCACACACCCACGGTTAGAGAAATCTCCGAGGTACATAAGCTCACCGTACCACCAATAAGAGGAGTAGCATCAATAGCCATGACATGGATAGGAGTTGGTAAGGCAAACATAGGAATACCCAATCTTACAGCATACTCAGAGTCAATAAAGCTAACCGCTGAGCCAGAATCAATAAAGGCCTTACCCGGCCATTTATCTACTCCCAGAGAAATCGTAATGGGTACCAAAAGCTTACATTTAGAAAATTCAGGGTGTACCTGGTCTTTAGGTTGCCTTGTCTTAGGAGACTTGACAGAGAGGACCTTCTTAGGACACTGGTTGATCCAATGGTCAGGATCTCCACAGTAAAAGCATTCTCCACGTCTGCGGCGAAGATTCCCTCGGGTCATGCCAACCTGCATGGGTTCCTCGGTGGAGACCTCAGCATTGTCTCTGGGATAGGCCTCTGGCTGGACCACCATCTGGGAAGAGAACTGTTGTTCCTGTCGTCTCTCTCTAACCCGTCGGTCAAGTCGGACAACAAGGGTCATCATCTCCTCTAAGGTCTCTGGAAGTTGATAACTGACCAGAAGATCCTTTAATTTATCAGACAGACCTGACCTGAACTGACTCTTCAGGGCTGGTTCGTTCCATCCTGAGGGGACACACCACCTTCTGAATTGGGTGCAATAATCCCCAGCTGGTAAATTGCCCTGAACCAGTGCCTTTAGAGCCGTCTCGGCTACTAGAGCCCTGTCTGGTTCATCATAGAGGGTACCCAAGGCCTGAAAGAACCTCTCCACAGAATATAAACAACTGGTGCCAGCAGGTAAAGAGAACGCCCAGTCCTGGGGATCACCCTGTAATCGGGAAATGATAATGCCCACGCGTTGACTCTCGGAGCCAGAGGACACGGGGCGCAAACGGAAGTAAAGTTTGCAACTCTCCTTAAAAGAGAGAAACTTCCTCCGGTCTCCAGAAAAGGGGTCTGGGAGCTTAATCTGGGGCTCAAAATGCGGACTGGATGCCTGAGGAGTGGAAGAACCTTGCCCTAACTCAAAAGAACTGAGTTTTTCCCCTAACTCCTGCACCCTCTGCGTCAGATTAGAGACATGGTCAGTCAGGGTCACCAGAGGATTCATAATACAGTGGTTATTGGGCCTGTTAATCTGTAACGGTCGCGTACACACACACACAGGGGGGAGGGAAGTGACCACTGCGCTCCACCCTTACCCCTGGCCCTGCCTACTTGCCTCGCGAGTCCTAATGACAGGGGACAACTGGACGGCAATCCCTAACTTGGAGTAAGTGCAGGGATGACAGACAGACAAACAACAGGACGTGAACGGACCGAGTCAATACCAGGAAAGCTGCAAAGTACAAATGGAGCAAGCAGAGAATTGTCAGGAGAAGCCGGGGTCATAAATACCAGGAGAGCAGAGAAGTACAAGAGGAGTCCTAAGAGAGTAGTCAGGTGGGAGCCGAGGTCACAATACCAGGACGGAAACGCAGTACAGGAGCAGCAGGCAAAAGGATGGTCAGGGAACAGGATCAGGTAAGTATTCAGCAGTCCAACAAATAGCCAGGAACCTAAAAATTAACAGGCAACCTGTGGCTAGCAGGCTGCCTGTATTTATAGTGAGGAGTGAGGGTCATGTGACGTGGCCGGCGTCACATGACCGACAGACCAACCAGTTGAGCACCGAGTGATCAGCTCGGCGCTCAAGGCAGACTAGGAGCAGGGAGCCACCCAGCTAGTAAAGCCGCCCTGGGAATGAGGTCAAACACAGAACCTCATTCCAAAAGCTAAGCAACAGTTCTGCGGGCAATGGGGGACCGAGTGCACCTTCGGAACCCCGTGACAACTACAAATCCCATCATTCCCAGTATGCCTACAGCTATCAGCCTACAGCAATTGAAATTTGTAGTTTTAAAACAGCTGGAGGGCCGAGTTTGCCCATCCCTGGTCTAGGGGCACATGGTGCTCTTCCCCACAAGTTTGAGCAGAGGGGGAGGGTATGTAAGGTGGCAGCAGGTAAAGTGTTAAATGGCGTATATATTCCATCTAGGTTTCTCAACTATACATTGTGAGGAGCTCTGTTCCTAGCCATGGAACAATTTACCCTGCAGCCACTTGATTAATGCAGCTGGGCTGAGGCCTACTTAAAAGACCCAAGCTACATTATGTGAGAGAGAGACAAACAGGGTGGTTGCTCTGTGTGAGCAGAAGGTAGAGGTTGCTGTTACTCTGTTTTATTTGTGACAGTCAGGTACGTTACTGTCTAGTTAGTGGTCGGACGAGCAGGAGTTTCTTTATGTTATGTTTTCTTTTTGAACCGTGCATCCTGTACATGTGCTACATGTTTACTCTGACAATAAATGCCAGAAAGGGCCGCGCTTTGAAACCTTAAAGTCTGTCTGGGTCTCTATAGCATTGGACTAGCTCGGACCAGTGAGCTAAATAGAAAAGTCCACAATATATAAAAACATAATTTTTCTCAGCAATGCGGTCACATATGAACATGGGACCAACACAGATGCCTTCAGCTGCCAAGCGCACATGTAACAGGTCAGCCAGTTTCATAGGTACAAAATCTGCTGACAGATGCCCTTTAACCCCTTAAGGACGCAGGGCATACCGGTACGCCCTATTTCCCGAGTCCTTAAGGACTCAGGGCGTACCGGTACGTCCTAACTTTAAATCAGTATTCCGGCGCCGCGGGGGTTAATCGCAACGGGATGCCGGCTGAAATCATTCAGCCGGCATCCCGTAACAACGCAGAAATCCCGTATCGGCGATCGCAGAAAACTGCAGGTCAATTCAGACCTGCGGTTTGCTGCGCTTTCTGCAGTTTCTGATCAGAAACTTTAGTGTCCCTAAAATATAGATTTTACACCCCCCCTGCACCCCTGCATGATTTTTTGCCGGCGGGTGGTGCAGGGGGGGGACTTGTGGGCGGTGGGGGCCGCTGTATGGAAAAAGTTAACAGTAAGAGGGAGCTCCCTCCCTCTCCCATTGGGGGGCTGCAGTGCCTTTGCAGCCCCCCGATGGAGAGGGAGAGAGCTCCCAGACAGCCCTCCGACAGCCCCGTCCTTACCCTTCCCCGTCTGCGAAGTTCTGACCAGTACTGAGCAGACGGGGAAGGTTCCCATGGCAACAGGACGCCGTCTCAGGCGTCCTGCTGTCCATGGTGCTGAACCGATCTGTGCTAAAGGCAGAGATCTGTTCAGACAAAGTGTAAGTAAAATACAGTACAGTACACTATATATTGTACTGTACTGTATTATACAGACATCAGACCCACTGGATCTTCAAGAACCAAGTGGGTCTGGGTCAAAAAAAAAAAGTAAAAAAAAAGTAAAAAAAAAGTAAAAAAAAAAGTAAAAATCAAAAAACACATTTATCACTGATTAAAAATTTATCTGTAACGACCTGATCTATAAAACGGTCATGTTACTTTCCCCGCACGGTGAACGCCATAAAAATAAAAACGATTATGAAATTGAAATTTTGCCCACCTTACTTCCCAAAAAAGGTAATAAAAGTGATCAAAAAAGTCGCATGTACGCCAAAATAGTACCAATCAAACCGTCATCTCATCTTGCAAAAATCATACCCTACCCAAGATAATCGCCCAAAAACTGAAAAAACTATGGCTCTTAGACTATGGAAACACTAAAACATGATTTTTTTTTGTTTCAAAAATGAAATCATTGTGTAAAACTTAAATAAATAAAAAAAGTATCCATTTTAGGTATTGCCGCATCCGTATCGACCGGCTCTATAAAAATATCACATGACCTAACCCCTCAGGTGACCACCGTAAAAAAATAAAAATAAAAATGGTGTAAAAAAAGCAATTTTTTGTCATCTTACGTCACAAAAAGTGTAATAGCAAGCGATCAAAAAGTCATATGCACCCCAAAATAGTGCCAATCAAACCGTCATCTCATCCTGCAAAAAATGAGACCCTACTTAAGATAATTGCCCAAAAACTGAAAAAAATATGGCTCTTAGACTATGGAGACACAGAAACATTTTTTTTGTTTTAAAAATGAAATCATTGTGTAAAACTTACATAAATAAAAAAAATTGTATACATATTAGGTATCACCGCGTCCGTGACAACCTGCTCTATAAAATTACCACATGATCTAACCTGTCAGATGAATGTTGTAAATAACAAAAAAAAAAAACATGCCAAAAAATCTATTTCTTGTTACCTTGCTGCACAAAAAAGTGTAATATAGAGCAACCAAAAATCATATGTACCCTAAACTAGTACCAAAAAAACTGCCACCCTATCCCGTAGTTTCTAAAATGGGGTCACTTTTTTGGAGTTTCTACTCTAGGGGTGCATCAGGGGGGCTTCAAATGGGACATGGTGTAAAAAAAAAACAGTCCAGCAAAATCTGGCTTCCAAAAACCGTATGGCATTCCTTTCCTTCTGCGCCCTGCCGTGTGCCCGTACAGCGGTTTACGACCACATATGGGGTGTTTCTGTAAACTACAGAATCAGGGCCATAAATAATGAGTTTTGTTTGGCTGTTAACCCTTGCTTTGTAACTGGTAAAAAAAATATTAAAATGGAAAATCTGCCAAAAAAGTGAAATTTTGAAATTGTATCTCTATATTCCATTAAATCTTGTGCAACACCTAAAGGGTTAACAAAGTTTGTAAAATCAGTTTTGAATACCTTGAGGGGTGTAGTTTCTTAGATGGGGTCACTTTTATGGAGGTTCTACTCTGGGGGTGCATCAGGGGGGCTTCAAATGGGACATGGTGTCAAAAAACCAGTCCAGCAAAATCTGGCTTCCAAAAACCATACGGCGCACCTTTCCCTCTACGCCCTACTGTGTGCCTGTACAGTAGTTTACGGCCACATATGGGGTGTTTCTGTAAACGGCAGAGTCAGGGCAATGAAGATACAGTCTTGTTTGGCTGTTAACCCTTGCTTTGTTAGGGGAAAAAATGGGTTAAAATGGAAAATTAGGCAAAAAAATGAAATTCGCTAATTTCATCCCCATTTGCCAATAACTCTTGTGCAACACCTAAAGGGTTAATGAAGTTTGTAAAATCAGTTTTGAATACCTTGAGGGGTTTAGTTTATAGAATGGGGTAATTTTTGGGCGGTTTCTATTATGTAAGCCTCGCAAAGTGACTTCAGAGCTGTAGTGGTCCCTAAAAATTGGTTTTTTGTAAATTTCTGAAAAATTTCAAGATTTGCTTCTAAACTTCTAAGCCTTGTAACATCCCCAAAAAATAAAATATCATTCCCAAAATGCTACAAACATGAAGTAGACATATGGGGAATGTAAAGTCATCACAATTTTTGGGGGTATTACTATGTATTACAGAAGTAGAGAAACTGAAACTTTGAAATTTGCAAATTTTTCAAAATTTTTGGTAAATATGGTATTTTTTTATGCAAAAAAATTAACTTTTTTGACCCAATTTTAACAGTGTCATGAAGTACAATATGTGACGAAAAAACTATCTCAGAACGGCCTGGATAAGTCAATGCGTTTTAAAGTTATCAGCACTTAAAGTGACACTGGTCAGATTTGCAAAAAATGGCGAAGTCCTTAAGGTGAAATAGGGCTGAGTCCTTAAGGGGTTAAGTACTGTGCGTCCATCTGCTATATTTCCACCCCCCTCCCCCTTCACTAACCGGGTGCACTCCCTACAGTTGTGGTTTACAGTCTGTTGTAAAGGAATAACTGCAAACAATAAAATGACAGATCTCAGCAAAACTGAACCTATGTGTACAGCTACTATACATCTGAAATGTATGTGTTTCGCAATACACGCCGCATACCTTCTTGTTTTGTGCCTTTTATAACATTCAGAACATAAAAACACTTTTTTTATCCTCACTGGCAGGTCACCTGTCTGTCCACTTACTGATAACTGAAAATGCATTCTGTACTAGAGGAAACGTATAACTTAGGGCATACCCACAGATATGCTGTGGTTTTCCTGCCTCTGATTTTCATGCAGCAGATCTGCAGTGTTGTACAGTACCAGCAAAGTGGATGAGATTTTAAGAAAAAAAAAAAATCAGCAGTATAAATTAACCTGTCGTGCAGATTTGAAACCCTGAGCATGCCAATTTATGCTGTGGGTTTTCACCATGGATTTCACCCTTTGCAATGCATAGGGTGATATATGCAGCAAAAAACATTACAAATCCACAGCAGGTATTCACAGATTAAATGGATACTAGAGATCAAAGGTGAAAAGGGTTTCAGGGTATATGGACATGGTGTGTATTACACACAGAAAATTTGCAATGTAAGGCTACTTTCACACTCGCGTTTTGGCTTTTTCTGTTTTTGAGATCTGTTCAGGGCTCTCACAAGCGGTCCAAAACGGATCAGTTTGCATTCTAATGCATTCTAAATGGAAAAGAATCCGCTCAGAATGCATCAGTGTGCATCAGTTCCGTCTCCATTCCGCTTTGGAGACGGACACCAAAACGCTGCTTGCAGCGTTTTGGTGTCCGTCTGATGAAACTGAGCCAAACAGATCCGTCCTGGCACACAATGTAAGTCAATGGGGTCGGATCCGTTTTAACTGACACAATAGAAAACAGATTCCTCCTCCATTGACTTTCAATGGTGTTCAAGACGGATCCGTCTTGGCTATGTTAAAGATAATACAAACGGATCCATTCAGAACGGATGCAGACGGTGGTATTATCTGATCCCTAAACAGGGATCTGGACATTGTTGCAGTGTAGCCACCAGGTCACTGCCTCCTGGAGTACTCCTTGTGTGAACAGCTGAACCACAGGGGTCAGAGACAGCAGAGCAGAACAACGAGTGATTAGGAAGAACCATAGTCAGGGACACAGGCTGAGGTCAGGGCAGGCAGAGTACGAGCAACCCAAAAAGCAGTCCGAGGTCCAGACAGGCAGCGAAAGGTCAATACATCCTTTGTGAAATAAGGTGCGACCGCTAGCCCTTTAAGAGCCAGGGTGCACGAGCGTACCTTACGGGCACAGGGGAGATGCCTTGCCAACAAGAAGCAAGCTGCGGCCTTCGTAGGAGTGGGTTAGAGGTGATTCCAGCAGTGGCATCCATTGCAAGAAAGCAGAGGAAAGTTGGCCCACCGGAAATGTGTTATGCAGCACCCATGCCCACCTGGGAGAGTAAGACAGTGGCGAGCATGGGCAGCCAACGTGACAACTGGTTTGCAAGTGTTTTTCTGAAAACTTTACAGATAGTCTTATTTGAGACAGAGAAAGTGTGACTTAGCTAATAATCCAAGTGTTTCACACCTAACACTGGTGGGGCTGGGGTTTTGATTCTTTATTCATACAGCCATCTACAATAAGGAATGAACATGAATAAAACATGGAGATCAGGACCTCACATCTTTTAGTAACCTGGTGTCATAGTGGGGAGTGGGAGAAACTCCCCACCGTATAAAGTAAGGGAAACAGCTAGGCCTGGATACTGGGGACAAGGGAGCAGGTCACCTCCTATTGCATTCCTAATCCTTGCCCTTACTCCTCACTGTATGAGCTGACCCAGATGGTAGGTGTGCTCATACACAGGAACCTGGGCCCTGAAACAAAGAAAGGGCTGAAATGACCTGTTCATCCCAGACACGGATTAACAGGAGTCTCCACTGGCCTAGCTGCAAGGAAAAGGGGAGACAGAGAGAAGCCAAGTGGATTGGTAGGTAAGAATCCAGTGGCAAGAATAACCACTGAACCAAGAACAACAGTAAACTTGGTGACTTACCTTCCACAGCTGCTGGAAGGCACACCAGAAGACCACACCACAATGAACTGGAACCCATGCAAATGTACTGAAACCCAAACACCATACCGGACTCAGTACAAACCGACACACATAGGAACCAGCACTCCAGCAACTGCGCATGGACTACCTCTTGAAGCTCATCAAGAGAATGCCAAGAGTGTACAAAGCAGTAATCAAAGCAAAAGGTTGCTACTTTAAAGAACCTAGAATATGACATATTTTCAGTTGTTTCACACTTATTTGTTATGTATATAATTCCACATGTGTTAATTCATAGTTTTGATGCCTTCATAGTCATGAACTCTTTGAATGAGAAGGTGTGTCCAAACTTTTGGTCTGTACTGTATATTACTATTCTCACTCCTATTAAAGGGATTCTGTCATGACATTTTAGGCCTATAACCTAAACATATGGCCAGGTCAGTACTAATAACCTGAATCCGAAACTGTCCTTATTAAATCTGCCTGTGGCTATATTAGCACATAAAACTGTTTTTTATAACCTGTTATTCACCTACCTAAGGTGCCCAAGGGGACGTCGCTTCATAAAGTGTGCCCGGCTGCACCCATCTCCGTCTGGTGGCCAGCGCCGCCTTCCCAGTTGAAATCGCCGCCTTCCTCACCTCAGCCCCGCCTCCGCAATCGTCCGGTCCCTCAGGTTATGCCTAGTGCACACGCACGCACGGGATCTGGCAGAGGGACCAGACGATTGCGGAGGCGGGGCTGAGGTGAGGAAGGCGGCGCTGGGCACCAGACGGAGATGGGTGCAGCCGGGCACACTGTATGAAGCGACGTCCACTTGGGCACCTTAGGTAGGTGAATAACAGGTTATAAAAACCAGTTTTATGTGCTAATAGAGCCACAGGCAGATTTAATAAGGACAGTTTCGGATTCAGGTTATTAGTACGGACCTGGCCATATGTTTAGGTTATAGGCCTAAAATGTCATGACAGAATCCCTTTAATGTCAGAAGGCTGGGTGATTCTCACACAAGCCAGACAGACAAACACCTTCAAACACCTCACCAAATTCTCATCCAAATCCATGTGCCTCATTAGCTCTCAAGGTATGTTCACACTGCTAAAATCTGCAGCAGAAAAATCAGTAGCTGAAAATAGGTTGTTTTTAGAGGCAGATTTGTAATTTGGTAGTACTTTTAGTGGAGTTTTTACAACGGTTTTAGAATAGTTATTGATTGAGGTTTTTCTGCTTCCCCATTGACTTCTATGGAATTCACAATCAAATCTGCTTCTAAGAAGCATCAGGTCACTTCTCAATGTTTTTCAAATCAGCAGCTGAACAAAAAACATTTGTACAATTTTGCACATGGTCGAGATTTTTTGCACAGTCAGTGGGAAACTGTGGGAAACTGTTGATGGAGTTTTGAATGTTGATTCAGCAATTTAAAAAATGCATGTTTTCCATTGCTGAATCAGTGGCAGATTTTAGCCGTGTGAACATCACAACCCTCCCCATCTCACATGCCGTCGTCCACAATATTCAGCAATTCCAAAAGATCTGGTTTCCTTTTAAAATGAAGCACAGTCTCCTGATTTTGTGGAAAATAGATGTACTTGTTATACATGACATAAACAAGAATGTTCATTATGAATATTGGGTATTGTTCGTGATCAGGTTAACTGTACCCAATGCAGTCCCACAGTGGCATCTCCATGAGAATCACCATTTATTACCTGTGCAAAGAGACCCTGAGGTGCCAGTGCAGAGGATGAAAAGAATAGAGGCCATGATGAGATGTGTCACAGTGTACTCCCTCAAGCTGTTGCTCCCTGGGGATCGGTGCAGTGAAAAGGTGGTTTGAGTAACCAGGCCAAAAGTGAAAGTATAAAAAAGTAACATAGTAACATAGTTTATAACGATGAAAAAAGACAACTGTTGATCTAGTTCAGCTTATTATCCTGCAAGTTGATCCAGAGGCAAAAAGACCCTGTGAGGTAGAAGCCAATTTTCCTCACTTTAGGGGAAAAAAATTCCTTCCCGACTCCAATCAGGCAATCAAAATAACTCCCTGGATCAACAACTCATCTCAAAAGTCTCAGTGCAAAAGATAAATTGTAGTACATCCAGCAGTCATTTCAACAAAGTGCAATTTCTATCCCTAGATGATGAGGTATGCTGACTGGCAAAGTGACAGTTAATGGAATCTGATGACTCTCTCTTGAACTTCTGCCTAACAGGTACGTGCTGTCACTGACACTGTGTAATACAGGCTTTGAGTTGGTCTGGCCTGGATGTAATCTAGGTGACAGGTGTCTGAGCCGTTGTCCCTCACATGCAGCAGGGTCTGTAAGGCTGTTTATTTATATTGCACCTACATATTCCGTAGCACTTTTTGCTAGAATTTGTCCCCTGTAGATAAGTTGATCATAGGGGTCCCTGCTGGGACTCCCAGTAATTAGATGCAATTTGTGCCTTAACCTGGCAGCAATTTCAATTCCCCTGCAGTGTCACCACAGGAGAACTGAAGCATTACACATTTCCTGATGAACTCAACAGGCAATTTGTTAAACACACAGATATGCAAGTTCCTCCATAGCCACAGATGCTCTTGGTAGCCACGCCTCGTTTGAGCTAGAAAAAGAGGATCCTCCATGGGGTACCCCTAATACAGTGTTTGAAAGCTGCAATACCAAACACAGCCCTTGGAAGAGACTTCTGTGAGCGATGGGCACCTTGGTTCTTATGATCACTAAAGGTCCCAAGGGTTAGATTTCCAAAATCACATATTGGTAGCTTATCCTAGGGATATTTCATCAGTGTTAAAGGGGTTATGCAAGCCATATATATTGATGACCTATCTTCAGGATAGGTCATCATCAATATCAGATCGGTGAGGGTCCGACACCCAGCACTCCCGCCGATCAGCTGTTTGAAGAGGGGGAGGGTACCCCAAAGCAGGGAGATACTTGCAAACTGCTGTTTAATGCTTGTCATGTTATTTAATGTAATTTTATGGTCTGTATATCCAGTATGGTAATGTCTGGAAATGACAGAGTTAATCAACCTATAGGAAGCCTGGTTGTGGATCCTGGCTCCGCCCCTAGCTCAGTCTAGTTAGAGTTAGTTACGAGTCAGCCAAAGAAGGGTGAGGAAGCAACTCCATGAACTCTAGTTCTCCCAGGACTGGGACCCACTGATCTCTGGATGATTTACAGAAAGAGACAAGAAGGTTCAGAAATCTGCATGGCTGAGCACTGGAGTCAGTAAGGTAACCTGCCAATACAGCCATTCACTTAGGATAAGTAGAGAGAGACGCGGCACTCACCGATGGTTGTTGCTAGTTGCTTTATTGCAAATCGAGCGGCATACTGCGCAGGCAGGGGAGCGGGATGGCCACAATGTGCGTCGGCGACGGCCGTTTCGCGCGGAAGTCGCGCTTCTTCAGGCCGGATATGATTCACTTACTGCAGTGAGGGGAAGACTGTTAAGACACCCTTCACACTTGGATATGACTTGGCCGGTGTCTCTGAAATCTGTACGCCTCAATTACACATTACAGGCATAATTGCAAAAGTGATATTGCCAGCCATAGATTCTGCAGGACAAGACTTGCGAAAAACAGAGGGAAGAGTCCGATAATCTCAATCCTTGCTCAAATCCATACATAACCAAATTAGAAGATTCATAGTGTATATTGTGGGAACTTTGTTTTTGCTATTGTGGGATGTACTACAACTTCCATTTTGCACTAAAGTAAAGAGAGAGATGTTTATTCTATTCAATCTAGAGGAATTTAGGAAAACTAGAGGAATGGTAAAAAATCTGGCAACTAAAACTTAATGTTGATAAGTGCAAGATAATGCACCTGGGGCGTAAAAACCCAAGAGCAGAATATAAAATTTGTGATACAGTCCTAACCTCAGTATCTGAGGAAAGGGATTTAGGGGTCATTATTTCAGAAGACTTAAAGGTAGGCAGACAATGTCATAGAGCAGCAGGAAATGCTAGCAGAATGCTTTGGTGTATAGGGAGAGGAATTACCAGTAGAAAGAGGGAGGTGCTCATGCCGCTCTACAAGGCACTAGTGAGACCTAATTTGGAATATTGTGCTCAGTACTGGAGACCATATCTCCAGAAGGATATTGATACTTTGGAGACAGTTCAGAGAAGAGCTACTAAACTAGTACATGGATTGCAGGATAAAACTTACCAGGAAAGATTAAAGGACCTTAACATGTATAGCTTGGAAGAAAGACGAGGCAGAGGGGATATGATAGAAACTTCTAAATACATAAAGGGAATCAACAAGGTAAAAGAGGAAAGAATATTTAAAAGAAGAAAAACTGCTACAAGAGGACATCGTTTTAAATTAGAGGGGCAAAGGTTTAAAAGTAATATCAGGAAGTATTACTTTACTGAAAGAGTAGTGGATGCATGGAATAGCCTTCCTGCAGAAGTGGTAGCTGCAAATACAGTGGAGGAGTTTAAGCATGCATGGGATAGGCATAAGGCCATCCTTCATATAAGATGGGGCCAGGGGCTATTCATAGTATTCAGTATATTGGGCAGACTAGATGGGCCAAATGGTTCTTATCTGCCGACACATTCTATGTTTCTATAATCTGGTCTGGTTACTGACTCCTGCACCATACGCTGGCCATGGCACACTAAATGTCCTGCCTTGCACCCATCAGTGGCATACTAAGGAGGCGTGGGGGGCGGTTCGCTCAGGGGTTGCCAGAAGCTATGAGCGCTTCCATCAATATAGATAAAAGCACTCATTGCTGGAGCGCAGGGAGCTGGGTCCTGTCACTCACCTCTCAGCTTCCAGCGATGCACCCCTCCTTCAGGCCAGCGGGGCTCTGAATGGTAAGCAGGAAGACTTCTCCCCGCTCCACCATTCAGCCTGCAGACACAGATCGCGCTGCCAGCCTGTGTGGGCGGAGCCTGCAGACCAGAAATCTGCCTGAAGGGAAGAGAGATATGAGAGCTTCAGGAATGGGACAAGGTGAGTAGTTACTGTGGGGTTTTTTTTTGTTTGTTTTTTTCAATACAGAGGGGGCACAGAGCGCTTTATTACTATGGAGGGGGCACAGAGGACTGTATTACTATGGAGGGGGCACAGAGGACTTTATTACTATGGAGGGGGCACAGAGGGCATTACTACTATGGAGGGGGCACAGAGGTCATTACTAATGTGAAGGGGGCACAATGGGCATTTCTACTATGGAGGGAGTACAGAGCCAAAGGGCATTACTACAATGAAGGGGGCACAGTGGGCATTATGAATGTGTAGGGACACAGTGGGCATTATTACTGTGAAGGGGGCACAATGGGGATTTCTACTATGGAGGGGGCACAGATGGCATTACTAGCACAATGGACATTACTACTAGTTAGGGGGCACAAAAGGCATTATTTCTGTGAAGGGGGCACAATAGGCATTATTACTATGAAGGGGGCACATTGGGCATTATTACTATAAAGGGGGCACAATGGGGATTATTACTGTGAAGAGGTCACAAAGAGGGTATTGCAACTGTGAAAGGGGCACAGAAAGGGCATAACTACTGTGAGGGTAGCACCATGTGGGCATAACTATTGTGAGAGGGCACACATCTGTACAAACCTACTGTGAAAGTTGTACAATGAGGGCAGTACTACTATGAGGGGGGTAGAATTTTTTTTAACGTATTGGGGGGGTGCCAGAGAAAGGACCCACCCTGGGTGCCAAACACCCTAGGCACGCCACTGGCTTGCATACAAACACTTAACATCACGGGCACCCCAACTACCATCAGGCAGGGCTGCTAGAACCAGGAGAAGAAGAAAGTGTGCATCATCCTTTCACTGTTCTGACCTAGGAAGCAAAGGTGTGAGAAAAGCCAAGAGGCTTGTGTCAGGTCCATTGGTCACATTCTACTGAATGGGACAGAGTTGCAATACCAAGCACAGCGACTACACAATGTACAGTACTATACTTGATATACACTGCTCAAAAAAATAAAGGGAACACAAAAATAACACATCCTAGATCTGAATTAATTAAATATTCTTCAGAAATACTTTGTTCTTTACATAGTTGAATGTGCTGACAACAAAATCACACAAAAAAAAAAAATGGAAATCCAATTTTTTAACCCATGGAGGTCTGGATTTGGAGTCACCCTCAAAATTAAAGTGGAAAAACACACTACAGGCTGATTTAACTTTGATGTAATGTCCTTAAAACAAGTCAAAATGAGGCTCAGTAGTGTGTGTGGCCTCCACGTGCCTGTATGACCTCCCTACAACGCCTGTGCATGCTCCTGATAAGGTGGTGGACGGTCTCCTGAGGGATCTCCTCTCAGACCTGGACTAAAGCATCTGCCAACTCCTGGACAGTTTGTGGTGCAATGTGACGTTGGTGGATAGAGCGAGACATGATGTCCCAGATGTGCTCAATTGGATTAAGGTCTGGGGAACGGACGGGCCAGTCCATAGCATCAATGCCTTCGTCTTGCAGGAACTGCTGACACACTCCAGCCACATGAGGTCTAGCATTGTGTTGCATTAGGAGGAACCCAGGGCCAACCGCACCAGCATATGGTCTCACAAGGGGTCTGAGGATCTCATCTCGGTACCTAATGGCAGTCAGGCTACCTCTGGCGAGCACATGGAGGGCTGTGCGGCCCTCCAAAGAAATGCCACCCCACACCATTACTGACCTTATGCCAAACCGGTCATGCTGGAGGATGTTGCAGGCAGCAGAACGTTCTCCACGGCGTCTCCAGACTCTGTCACGTCTGTCACATGTGCTCAGTGTGAACCTGCTTTCATCTGTGAAGAGCACAGGGCGCCAGTGGAACATTTGCCAATCTTGGTGTTTTCTGGCAAATGCCAAACGTCCTGCACGGTGTTGGGCTGTAAGCACAACCCCCACCTGTGGACGTCGGGCCCTCATATCACCCTCATGGAGTCTGTTTCTGACCGTTTGAGCAGACACATGCACATTTGTGGCCTGCTGGAGGTCATTTTGCAGGGCTCTGGCAGTGCTCCTCCTGTTCCTCCTTGCACAAAGGCGGAGGTAGCGGTCCTGCTGCTGGGTTGTTGCCCTCCTACGGCCTCCTCCTCGTCTCCTGATGTACTGGCCTGTCTCCTGGTAGCGCCTCCATGCTCTGGACACTACGCTGACAGACACAGCAAACCTTCTTGCCACAGCTCGCATTGATGTGCCATCCTCGATAAGCTGCACTACCTGAGCCACTTGTGTGGGTTGTAGACTCCGTCTCATGCTACCACTAGAGTGAAAGCACCGCCAGCATTCAAAAGTGACCAAAACATCAGCCAGGAAGAATAGGAACTGAGAAGTGGTCAGGTCACCACCTGCAGAACCACTCCTTTATTAGGGGTGTCTTGCTAATTGCCTATAATTTCCACCTGTTGTCTATCCCATTTGCACAACAGCATGTGAAATTGATTGTCACTCAGTGTTGCTTCCTAAGTGGACAGTTTGATTTCACAGAAGTGTGATTGACTTGGAGTTACATTGTGTTGTTTAAGTGTTCCCTTTATTTTTTTGAGCAGTGTAGTATAAAGAGGCCACAAAAAGCAATATGGCCTCTTCAAACAGCTGATCAGGGTCCTGGGAGTTTGAGAATATTTAAAAGCGTTTTCCGAGATATTTTTACTGATGACTTAAATCCTCTGGTGAATGACCAATGAAAGTAACATCACATGGTCTAGGGAAACCTGTGAGAAGGCCATGACTTTACTGTGTGCCTTTTCAAACAGCAGAATTGCAGGGATCCCAGATATCAGACCCCTACCAATCAGATACTAATGACCTATCCAGAGGATACTGTAGGTCATCAGTAAATATATCTTGGAAACCACCTTTAAAACCATGAAAACCGTTTTCAATGTAACATTGATAGATAAAAAACTAAATGACAGAAAACAAAAAATCGAATAATTTCCTAGAAGTCAAATTTTCAGGTGGGATCTTTTTAGCTAGATATTAATATATAAACCTGTATTCTATACATCTGGTATAAAAAAAAAACACAAGTGAAAGGCTAATTAATTTAGCACATGTAGACGCCAGCATTTTAATCTAGCTAATCCTCTCTGACAAAAACACATTGAGTGAATAAGTCCTTCAAGCTTATAAATATCTACTTATAGAACATGCCCTTTGCTTCACCTACAGTCCTGGAGAAACAGATCAAAGGACTGTTCACATACTGTATTATGCAGAATGATTTCCATAGCTACATACGGCCCTAAATATCCTTTTCACCATTACACATGAAATAGTCACTGGACCTGCCTATACCTACAATAGGTTAAGGAGGACCTGTAACCTCTCCTGACATGTCTGTTTTAGTACTGTAACTGCTTGCATCCCCCATTTTATTCTTATGTTGTGCCATTCATTTATTATTTATACTAGAAATTATGAATTAATTGCTAGCAATTTTCAATTAAAGGTCCAGATAGGTGTTACCAGTTGGGGATGTGTCCCTGCACAGTCTGTCACTGGTAGCACTGATTGGATATTATCAGACTGTGCAGAGACACCCCTCCAACTATCTACACCCATCTGGACCTTGACTGACAGAGCCAGGAAAGATGACCATGCAGGAGTCTGGCCCTGTCAATCAAGGAGTGGAGGGGCTGGTAGAGAAAGCAGATGGAGCGAGGTTGCACAGAGTGGCTTCGGCCTGTCCTCAGTGCACATAAGTTCTCATTAGCATATGAATTAAAGTATTTTTTCTGGACAATAAAGCAAAGAGATTCATCTGAGATAGCCCTACAAGCCATTGTGCCCGGTTTAACAGTGGACCTTATGATGACAGGTTCCCTTAACCCAGTGGTTCTCAACCTTTCTAAAGCCGTGACCCCTTAATACAGTTCCTCATGTTGTGGTGACCCCCAACCATTACATTTTTTTCCTTGCTACGTCATAACTAATTTTGCTACTGTTATGATGACCCACCAAAAACACGCACAGACACCAATACACCAAATGTTAATTCAAATACACAAGTATTCATTCATAACCACAGAACTTTAGCATAAATACAAAATATTTGTAAACCAAATAAATAACTTTAAAATAAATAATAAACAACAAATACCCCCTAAAAAATAAATCAGTGGTGCGCACAGTACCCCTCAAATAAATAACTCAGTGGTGCTCACAGTACCCCCCCCCAAAAAAAATAAAAAATCTGTGGTGCTCAGGGTACCCCTCAAATAAATAAATCAGTGGTGCTTCAAGTCCCCCCCAAATAAATAAATCAGAAGTGCTCAGGGTCCCCCAAATAAATAAATCAGCGGGGCTTCAGGTCTCCCCCAAATAAATAAATCAGCGGTGCTCAGGGTACCCCCAAATAAATAAATCAGTGGTCCATCAGGTTTCCCCCAAATAAATAAATCAATGGTGCTCAGGGTCCCCCAAATAAATAAATCAGAAGTGCTCAGGGTCCCCCAAATAAATAAATCAGCGGTGCTTCATGTCCCCCCAAATAAATTAAGCCTTGCTCAGCCAAATAATTAAAATAAAATTAGCCAGGCTCAGCCAGGCTCAATTAAATCATTGGTGGCAGTGGTGCTCAGCGGCGGTGTCATTAACGAAAAAACTCGGACCTTAGCAGACAGGCTTACCCGTCCAGACGTCAGGCTCCTTCAAGCACAGACAGTGATAGGACATCACTTCCTGTGCGCGAGGATAATCAAACCATGATCTCATCCCGCAAAAATCATACCCTCCCCAAGATAATCGCCCAAAAACTGAAAAAACTATGGCTCTCAGACTATGGAAACACTAAAACAAGATATTTTTTTGTTTCAAAAATGAAATCATTGTGTAAAACTTACATAAATAAAAAAATAGTATACATATTAGGCATAGCCACGTCCGTGCCAACCTGGTCTATAAAAATACCACATGATATAACCTGTCAGATGAATGTTGTAAATGACAAAAAATAAAAACGGTGCCAAAACAGCTATTTCTTGTTACCTTGCCTCACAAAAATTGTAATATAGCGCAACCAAAAATCATATGCACCCTAAACTAGTACCAACAAAACTGCCACCCTATCCAGTTTCTAAAATGGGGTCACTTTTTTGGAGTTTCTACTCTAGGGGTGCATCAGGGGGGCTTCAAATGGGACATGGTGTCAAAAAAATTCAGCAGTCCAGCAAAATCTGCCTTCCAAAAACCGTATGGCATTCCTTTCCTTCTGCGCCCGACCGTGTGCCCATACAGCGGTTTATGACCACATATGGGGTGTTTCTGTAAACTACAGAATCAGTTAACCCTTGCTTTGTAACTGGAAAAAAATTATTAAAATGGAAAATCTGCCAAAAAAGTGAAATTTTTTAATTGTATCTCTATTTTCCATAAATTCTTGTGGAACACCTAAAGGGTTAACAAAGTTTGTAAAATCAGTTTTGAATACCTTGAGGGGGTGTTGTTTCTAGAATGGGGTCATTTTTGGGTGGTTTCTATTAAGTAAGCCTCACAAAGTGACTTCAGACCTGAACTGGTCCTTAAAAAGTGTTTTTTTGAAAATGTCTAAAAAATTTCAAGATTTGCTTCTAAACTTCTAAGCCTTATAACATCCCCAAAAAATAAAATGTCATTCCCAAAATGATCCAAACATGAAGTAGACATACGGTATGGGGAATGTAAAGTAATAACTATTTTTGTAGGTATCACTATGTATTATAGAAGTAGAGAAATTGAAACTTGGAAATTTGAAAAGTTTTCCAAATTTTTGACAAATTTGGTATTTTTTATAAATAAAAAAGATTTTTTTTTTACTCCATTTTACCAGTGTCATGTAGTACAATATGTGATGAAAAAACTATCTCAGAATGGCCTGGATAAGTCAAAGCGTTTTAAAGTCATCACCGCATAAAGTGACACTGGTCAGATTTGCAAAAAATGGCCTGGTCCTTAAGGTCAAAATGAGCCCGGTCTCTAAGGGGTTAAAGATAGTTTTACACGAGCTAAAAAATATTTGTATGAGACTGTTCCCGATCATTGACCTATGTAAACATGCCCAGCAATCAGCCAACAAGAGAACAAGTGCTTGTATGTGGTCGGTCACATCTTTTAAGCAGGCATAAAAATCACCATTTGTTGGCAGCAGTCTCCTTGTATAAACCATATGCAAACTGTATTGGTTGGAACAGTTGTACTAACGACTGTTCGTCCCCATACAGTACAATGATTGCTCCATTACTGGAGCATTGATCAACATACTATCTTGTTGGCTGATGCATGCTTATAGGCAGATGCTGGTTGGCTGATTACATCTTTTATGCAACATTAAAAATCTTCATTTGTCGGCAGCATATTGACAAACTAGAAGTATGAAAAGTTGACTTGTTCACTGTGTTATCTGACCTTTACATTATTTGAAAGTGTGTTTTACTGCTTTTCAGAGTGTCAAGATCTTATAGAGATCGTACCAGTAACAATCCATGGCTCTCTGCATCTCTTCCTCACATATAAATGTATCGTCAGAAAGACATGCACACAGTATGAAACATCTGTTTCTGAAATGTATCCATCACGCTGTATGTTTTAATTGAATTGAATAAAGGAATCTTTATAGATTGATGTGTGCTGTGGATATGTTTCCTCTTTGTTATTTTGGAGTTTGTGACTGGCTGTCTGTGCTGCTAGGCACCTCACTTTATGGCCTCGGACTGGAGTCTTTCCCTCTTTTAGTGATGACTCTGCTCATTCTGTCTGAATATGTACAGCAAAGGTGACAAAGCTGAGTTACAGAAAACCGTCAGCATCTGTCTGTTGTCACAGATTTAGTGGTCAATGTAAAAAATGCGTTTATCTTTTTTGGATGGTCGCATTTAATAAAATACATCCTGCCCGACGTTTGTATTTTTTTTTATAACATGTTTGCAGTGCCTGCATGCTGCTATACGGTGTCCATATATTGTCATGCAGTGCTGAAGTATTACCTTATAGTTCTTGCATAGGCCACACAAGGCCCATTTACTGTAAAAATGCCCAGAGTCCAATACTTTGGTTGTATGATCAGGGTTCTCCACAGTATTTTGCTAAGATAAATAGTATATCCAATGTCCATTTGTCCATTTACTGTCTACAGTCCGGTGACACAGGGCCCCAATCCCTTATGACACAGCAGGCACTACTTACTGTCCCCTTTTGCAGGAGTTGAGTTTTGCTCCCTATGCTGTTAGGAAACACTAAAACTAGTAGTAAAGACTCACAACACTAGTTTTATCATGGAAAAGATTTCCAAGTTGCGCTTAGTCCACACACATGCTGGGGACCTCCAAGATTCTGTTGAATAATGGAAAAATAGATCGCACCTAAAATCCTAAATATAACAGGTATGCCGATGTGCAGATTCTTTCTGCTATATGTGGCTTTACCCTTACAGGTTATTTTTGTGTAAAGAAATGTATATGTATACAGTCGTGGCCAAAAGTTTTGAGAATTACATAAATATTGGAAATTGGAAAAGTTGCTGCTTAAGTTTTTATAATAGCAATTTGTATATACTCCAGAATGTTATGAAGAGTGATCAGATGAATTGCATAGTCCTTCTTTGCCATGAAAATTAACTTAATCCCAAAAAAAACTTTCCACTGCATTTCATTGCTGTCATTAAAGGACCTGCTGAGATCATTTCAGTAATCGTCTTGTTAACTCAGGTGAGAATGTTGACGAGCACAAGGCTGGAGATCATTATATCAGGCTGATTGGGTTAAAATGGCAGACTTGACATGTTAAAAGGAGGGTGATGCTTGAAATCATTGTTCTTCCATTGTTAACCATGGTAACCTGCAAAGAAACGCGTGCAGCCATCATTGCGTTGCATAAAAATGGCTTCGACGCAAGGATATTGTGACTACTAAGATTGCACCTCAATCAACAATTTATAGGATCATCAAGAACTTCAAGGAAAGAGGTTCAATTCTTGTTAAGAAGGCTTCAGGGCGTCCAAGAAAGTCCAGCAAGCGCCAAGATCGTCTCCTAAAGAGGATTCAGCTGCGGGATCGGAGTGCCACCAGTGCAGAACTTGCTCAGGAATGGCAGCAGGCAGGTGTGAGCGCATCTGCACGCACAGTGAGGTGAAGACTTTTGGAAGATGGCCTGGTGTCAAGAAAGGCAGCAAAGAAGCCACTTCTCTCCAAAAAAAAATCTGTGACAGATTGATCTTCTGCAGAAAGTATGGTGAATGGACTGCTGAGGACTGGGGCAAAGTCATATTCTCCGATGAAGCCTCTTTCCGATTGTTTGGGGCATCTGGAAAAAGGCTTGTCCGGAGAAGAAAAGGTGAGCGCTACCATCAGTCCTATGTCATGCCAACAGTAAAGCATCCTGAGACTATTCATGTGTGGGGTTGCTTCTCATCCAAGGGAGTGGGCTCACTCACAATTTTGCCCAAAAACACAGCCATGAATAAAGAATGGTACCAAAACACCCTCCAACAGCAACTTCTTCCAACAATCCAACAACAGTTTTGTGAAGAACAATGCATTTTCCAGCATGATGGAGCACCGTGCCATAAGGCAAAAGTGATAACTAAGTGGCTCGGGGACCAAAACGTTGACATTTTGGGTCCATGGCCTGGAAACTCCCCAGATCTTAATCCCATTGAGAACTTGTGGGCAAACCTCAAGAGGCGGGTGGACAAACAAAAACCCACTAATTCTGACAAACTCCAAGAAGTGATTATGAAAGAATGGGTTGCTATCAGTCAGGAATTGGCCCAGAAGTTGATTGAGAGCATGCCCAGTCGAATTGCAGAGGTCCTGAAAAAGAAGGGCCAACACTGCAAATACTGACTCTTTGCATAAATGTCATGTAATTGTCGATAAAAGCCTTTGAAACGTATAAAGTGCGTGTAATTATATTTCACTACATCACAGAAACAACTGAAACAAAGATCTAAAAGCAGTTTAGCAGCAAACTTTGTGAAAACTGAAATTTGTGTCATTCTCAAAACTTTTGGCCACGACTGTATATATATATACAGTACAGACCAAAAGTTTGGACACACCTTCTCATTCAAAGAGTTTTCTTTATTTTCATGACTATGAAGGCATCAAAACTATGAATTAACACATGTGGAATTATATACATAACAAACAAGTGTGAAACAACTGAAAATATGTCATATTCTAGGTTCTTCAAAGTAGCCACCTTTCGCTTTGATTACTGCTTTGCACACTCTTGGCATTCTCTTGATGAGCTTCAAGAGGTAGTCACCTGAAATGGTCTTCTAACAGTCTTGAAGGAGTTCCCAGAGATGCTTAGCACTTGTTGGCCCTTTTGCCTTCACTCTGCGGTCCAGCTCACCCCAAACCATCTCGATTGGGTTCAGGTCCGGTGACTGTGGAGGCCAGGTCATCTGGCGCAGCACCCCATCACTCTCCTTCATGGTCAAATAGCCCTTACTTTCAAAGTTTTCCCAATTTTTCGGCTGACTGACTGACCTTCATTTCTTAAAGTAATGATGGCCACTAGTTTTTCTTTACTTAGCTGCTTTTTTCTTGCCATAATACAAATTCTAACAGTCTATTCAGTAGGACTATCAGCTGTGTATCCACCTGACTTCTCCTCAACGCAACTGATGGTCTCAACCCCATTTATAAGGCAAGAAATCCCACTTATTAAACCTGACAGGGCACACCTGTGAAGTGAAAACCATTTCAGGGGACTACCTCTTGAAGCTCATCAAGAGAATGCCAAGAGTTTGCAAAGCAGTAATCAAAGCAAAAGGTGGCTACTTTGAAGAACCTAGAATATGACATATTTTCAGTTGTTTCACACTTGTTTGTTATGTATATAATTCCACATGTGTTAATTCATAGTTTTGATGCCTTCAGTGTGAATCTACAATTTTCATAGTCATGAAAATAAAGAAAACTCTTTGAATGAGAAGGTGTGTCCAAACTTTTGGTCTGTACTGTATATGTTAAACAGATGCCTCTGACAGGAGCCGTACAGTGGCATTCCTCACTATAGAATTCCACTGTAATAAAGACACAGTAGATATGCCCCCTTAGTGCCCTCATACATTAGTTATTGCCCTTTTGTGCGCTCACAGTCATCAGAATGCCATCTTTGTACTCCCACAACCAGAAGAATGCCCACTCATAGCAGTGAAGCCTGTATTGTTAATAAAATTAAAAAAACAGCACTCCCCTAGCCCTATTCCCCTGGTGAATGGTGCTCATTCTGCTCTCCCCAGCAGCAGGCACAATAAAGTGACATTATTACGCCTTCTGAGATGAGCACAACAGTGCACAGGCCAGGGAATGATCATCAGGGACAGTTGCAAAGTAGTATACCTTTGCTGCCCCAGGACTGTGGGACAGCCACCGAAATCTAAGACTGTCCCAACGTATCTGGGACAGTTGGGAGGTATGTTCTAGAACAGCCTTGGAGGATGGAGGGGGGTTTAGCAGTTGGGACAGACCGGAAAATGGGATGCAGTGTGTATGGGAGGCACAGTGCTGGTCTTCATCACCTCCTGTAGCTTGATTCAGACCTGGCAGTACTGAGCCCAGTGTAAAGTTCCTGACCTGCTCTCTCTGGTTACAGAGCAGTGAATAACACTGGAGGACAGTGCTACTGCACAGAGCATTCTCTGTAATGCTGCGTTCAGACCTGAGCGTTCGGGATGGGCGATTGTATGCGCGTTTACAGACGCGGCTCCGGAACAAGTGAACGCCCATTGTCGCGCGTTCCCGGAAGTCTATGTACGGGAACGCGCGACAAGACGCTACAAAGAAGCTCCTGTACTTCTTGGGGCGTCGGGCGTTTTACAGCGCGATCGTACGCGCTGTGAAACGCTCAGGTGAGAACCATTCCCATAGGGAAACATTGGTTCTTGCCTGTTGAGCGTTTTACAGCGCGTAGGAACGCGCTGTAAAACGCTCAGGTGTGAACCCAGCCTTATACATGTACACAGCCTACTACAGTCAGTGACAGTAATAGGCTATGTAGTGTAGGCATTTCTGGAGCCCTAATCAAAGACACTCTGACTCTGAGTGTGGAATTTTTATTTAGGCGTTTATTTAGACTAGGGGCTGGTGTAGCTTTCAGTGCAGGCGCACAGACTGCCGGAGGCTGCACTTAATTTATAACAAAGCGAATGCGTAAAATGCCAGTCTATGATCAATTTCCTCCATGTTCTTTTTTTGGCATTTCGTGCCTTTTTAATAGAACATTTTTTTGCAAAAAAACACCAGCTCCAGATGTTGTAAGGAAGTCTATGGGAATGATTAACCCCTTCCGGACCCTCACCGTATATATACAGTGCAGCGGGACGGGAGTTAACCCCTTCAGGACCAAGCCGGTTTTTACCTTAAAGGGTTGCATCATCTTGCTCTTTCACTTGCAGTCCAACACAGCAGCTCCCTACTTCCTGTTTTTGCTGGTGGTGGGAACATCCTGTGTGATTGGCATAGTGGTACTTGCCTGTATGAGCGCACTGCCGATGCCAACCTTGATATGACTAAATTTGTCAAGTGCCCTCCCCCAAAGGTCTCCCCAGGGCACCAAACACCATGACACAATAAAATAGTTTAACATAGATCAATCTCTCAGTGTGTAATAATATGCCAGTTGTCTTGCTGCCGATTTTCCTCAGCAGCTGATAAGCTGATAGCTGATATCTGTAGCCACATTCAGCAGGTCCAAGCATCATTCACAGACAACGAAGAACATTTGAGATAGCATACCAATAGGTAAGTGCATTATTTGGACATTATGCATGATATGTAGTGAGCACTTTGACATCACAGGCATTTCACAGAATTTATAAACACTTGGATGCTTTAGCCCCACCTTTTTCATTTCCACAAGGGATAACAGGAGAAAAAGCACCCTACATTTAGTTATCCATATTTCTTGAATGTGGCAACACCCCATATGTGGTCTTAACCTCTTAAGGACACATGACGTACCGGTACGTCATGAATGGTTCCGATCACCGCCGCTCGGCGGGCCGTGATCGGAACCCGGTGCCTGCTCAAATCATTGAGCAGGCACTTGGGGCAAATGCGCGGGGGGGTCCTGTGACCCCCCCATGTCGGCGATCGCAGAAAACCGCAGGTCAATTCAGACCTGCGGTTTTCTGCGTTTCCGGGTTATTCGGGTCTCTGAAGACCCGATAACCCGGAACAGGATGGTGATGGTGGTGTGATTTCACTCCACCAATCACCATCCAGCGATCCTGAGTGGTGATGGTGACATCACCACTCAGGATCGCTTTCTGATTGGTCTGTGGGCGGTCCGGCGGCAGATTCAAAAGAGGCAGGCGCTCCTCTCCTCCTCCTTTTGTGTTCCGGAGCCGGAGGAGAGAGGAGCTGCCTGCACGTGTGTCCGCCATCGCTGCCAGCACCCCCAGGACCCGATCTCTGCCCCCAGGACCCGATCTGTGCCCCAGCACCCCCCATCAGGTACATAGGGACAGCACAGGGAAAGTTTGGTTTAGGCAGGGAAAAAAAAGGGAAAGTTAGTTTCTGAACTTTGATTGCATCACCCTAAGTTAGGGTGTCTGGGGTCCACAGCACAGCTGTGTGACCCTAGACCCCCCAGGGGTGCTGCCACTTTTCCCCCCCCCACCTTTTTTGGGGTGCATTTATTTTATTTTTTTGGTGTATGCTGACTGTGGCCGGCACTTAGTGTCCGACCACTGCGCATCGCACACCCCACCGCTGATCAACTTCGGACGGTTGATCAGCGGTTTTGAATTTTTTTTTTTACATTTTTTGCCCTTTTTTTAGTTATTTATTTTTTTTTTCTGTTAGTTTTAGGGTGAGTTCGTGAACACCCGTGCCCCCACACACACGCACACAAAATAAAGAGTTACACACACGCACATATACACGCAGACACACACTCCCCTATGGCCCGCCGGACGTTCCCGGCCAAGGAGGCATACGCCCAGCTTGCCTCCGACTCCGAGAGTCCCAGTGAGGACGAGGATGATCCCACATTCCTGTTTATCCGCGTCCTCCTCATCATCTAGCGATGATGATGAGCCCCCAAGGCGGCGGAGACGCCGCCAGGCGGAACAAGGGGACCGTCGTGTTAGGGACCCTGTGGCCCACACTAGTACGAGCAGCTCTGGGGCTCGTACTGGTTTCCCGGCCCACCAGTTAAATCCACCGGAGCACCCTGCCGGTGAACTTGTCTGGTGTAGCCCAGAGCGATACGAGCCCGTGATTCCTGATTTTGTAGGCCAATCAGGAATCCAGATTTCCACAGTGGGCTACACTGAATATGACTTTTTTCGTGACCCACTGGTAAATCCGGTAAGTTCGTCGCTCAACACCCGGGCTCCTTTTTGGCCAGGCCCGGTGGCTGGACGCCGGTCAGTGCAGCCGAAATGAGGACATTTCGGGGCCTCGAGCTGCATATGGGCCTGGTCAAGAAACCCAGTGTCAGGCTGTACTGGAGTGGGGACGTCCTATACCAGACCCCACTTTACAGTACGGCCATGACACGCTCCCGGTTTGAGGCCATCCGGAAATGTCTCCATTATTCCGATAATGCAGCATGTCCACCCCGAGGTGATCCTGCCCATGACCGTCTGTATAAGATACGGCCGGTCATCGATCACTTTGGGGCCAAATTCATGGAGGCCTATGTACCTGGAAGGGAGGTCGCGGTTGATGAGTCTCTCATTGCCTTCAAGGGGAGACTCATTTTCCGCCAGTATGTGCCCTCCAAGCGGGCGAGGTATGGCGTGAAGCTGTACAAAATTTGTGAGAGTACCTCAGGGTACACTTACAAATTTCGTATATACGAGGGGCGAGATTCCCGGATTCAACCCCCAGAATGTCCCCCCACTCTGGGTGTTACCGGGAAACTTGTGTGGGACCTTATGCACCCACTGCTGGATAAGAGTTACCACCTGTACGTGGATAGCTTTTATACCAGTATCCCCTTGTTCCAGTCCCTTGCCGCCAGATCCACGTTCGCTTGTGGGACCGTGCGGAAAAATCAACGCGGCCTCCCTGCCCTCCCCCTCCAGGTACCTATCCCCAGGGGTGAGACCCGTGCCCTTACCACTGGAAACCTGTTGCTGGTCAGGTATAAGGACAAGAGGGATGTCCTTATGCTGTTCACAATTCATGGTAACGGCATCACCCCTGTCCCTGTGCGAGGTACCGCGGCAACGGTCCTCAAGCCCGATTGTATCGTCGCCTACAATCGGTATATGGGAGGAGTTGATCTCTCTGATCAAGTCCTCAAGCCATATAATGGCATGCGCAAAACCGGGCATGGTACAAAAAAGTTGCGGTCTACTTGGTGCAGGTTGCCATGTACAACTCTTTTGTACTATCCCGAAGCGCTGGCAGCACAGGGACATTCCTCCAGTTCTATAAGGCAGTCCTCATGGCCCTGATCTTTTTGGACCGGGAAAGAGCAGGCCGGAGTACCTCGGGAACTGTAGGTGCCCGGATCGTCCCTGGCCAACACTTTCCAGGTGTGGTCCCCCATACTGGAAAGAAGGGACGAACCCAAAAAAGATGCAGTGTGTCACAGGAGGGGGATATGGAAGGACACGACTACTCAATGTGACACATGCCCCGATCATCCGGGCCTCTGCATTATTGGTTGCTTCAGGGAGTATCACACTTCCATGGAGTACTAAATTTATATCCCAATTTAGCACTGACATCGGATAAAAAAAACTGGTTCTCAGACTTGACACCCAAAAAAACTAAAATAATTTATTAAAAGTAGACATATTAGGTATTGCCGCGTCGGTAATAATCTCCTCTATAAAAATACCCCATGACCTAACCCCCCAGATTAACACGGTCAAGGAAAAAAAAAAAAAAAAAGGTGCAAAAAACGTTTTTTTTTGTCACCAAACATAAAAAAAAATTTAATAGCAAGCGATAAAAAAGTCACATAGCCCCCAAAATAGTGCCAATAAAACTGTCCGCTCGTCCCGCAAAAAATGAGCCCCCACATAAGATAATCGGATAAAAAATAAATAATAAAATGCCACCTAGACTTTAGAGATACAAAAAAATTATTTTTGTATCAAAAAGGATAATATAGTAAAAAACCAAAATAATTGTAAAAAAAAGTAGACTGATTAGGTATCGCCGCGTCCGTAAGAATCTCCTCTATAAAAATATCCCATGACCTAACCCCCCAGATTAACACGGTTAAAAAAAATTAAAAAAACGGTGCCAAAAACGCAATTTTTGGCACTTTTCCATTTCAATCCGTTTTTTACGGTAACAAAACAAGGGTTAACAACCAAACAAAAGTTAATATTTATTTCCCTGATACTGCAGTTTACAGAAATGCCACATTTGTGGTCGTAAACTGCTGTATCAGTAAAAGGGAGGCCGCAAAAGGAAAGGACCGACATGGTTTCTGGAAGGCCGATTTTTTTTTTTTTTTTTTTTTTTAACAAATCTTTATTTATCACGGCAAGCATGGTAAAAAAGACAATAACAATGCGGGCAACAGCCCAACAATCGAGGAGGCATATGCAGTACAATGAAATGAATATAAGTACATTATCATAAATGTTCAAGCAATGAATAAAGATAAGCTAGATAAGCTAGTCAGGCGGACCTACCAAGAGTAGTATGTGTGTCGTGTAAGGAGGGTCAGGTACCTCTGAGGCACAACCACCCTAGTCCACAAGACCTAGGTGATGCAGGCTAGGAACAGTAGAAAGGTATGTTGATGTAGAGTGAGACATGACCATTGTTAAATTGAACAAGCATGATATATAAAAAAGAGTGAATAGCACAAATGGGTAGTTACTAAGGAGTGGGAGAGTTTACAGAGACCCCAGTAGAAAGACATAAGTTCCCCGACTCTGTTTCCAACCAATTCAACCACGGTCTCCACATATCATTAAATTTGTCGTGCGAGAGGGACTCCCAACTGGTAAGTTCTTCGAACCTACAGATCTCGTGAACCTTTTGGGTCCATTCCTCAATTGAAGGAGTATGTGTCGAGAGCCAATGTAGAGGGATTAAAAGTTTGGCAGCCGTTAACATATGAGCTAGTAGAGAATACTTATGCAAGGGGAAATCCTTTGATGGTACATTGAGAAGAACCAGAGTCGGAGAAAGTGGAGGGGCCGAAGGACAAATTTGCTGTAGTATCCCACTAAGCGAGGTCCAGAACTGGGAGACCCCCCGACACGACCACCATATATGTGAGACAGTGCCAACCTCTTCGTGACATCTCCAGCAGGCTGGGGAAGTGAGAGGGTCCATCCTATGTAGCACCTCTGGAGTGCGGTACCATCTCGTCAGCAGTTTAAAGGAATTCTCCTGGATTCTGATGCATCTGGAGAACCCGTGAGAATTCCTCAGTAGTGAAGAGACAGATTCATCTGATAAAGTAATACCTAAATCTTGCTCCCACCTCCCAATGAAGGACGGTCTGCTAGGAACACCCTCCAGCAACAGTTTGTTGTAAATTAACGAAATGACCTTCCTCACCGGTTTGTGCGAGGCTACCAGAGTATCGAACCATGAGGGAATAAAATTCCTATTAGCTTTAGCGAGGTACTTTTGGCCTATAAATGAAAAATGAGAGTAATGCAAGGGGGTCCAACTTAAAGCCAATTGTGATGCCCGGAGGTCCTCCAAGGACGCAACCCGCCCGTCTCTCAAGAAATCCCCCACAGCAAATGCATTAAAGGCAGGCCATATCCCCAGGATATCTGAATAGCTTGAAGATAAGCAGTACGGCAGCAGGTGCATGGGGAGAAGAGGCGAGGGACCAGGGCAAAACCCAAACTTCCTGACTATAACGTTCCAAGTTGTTAGGAGGCCTTTTAGAAGGGGTGGTGCATCCATGCAATGCGCAGGACCATTATCTACCGTCCAAAGACGAGCGAGCACGTTAGGAGATGTTAATTGGCGTGCAATTTGCGGAAGGCCGATTTTGATGGCCTTTTTTATTGACACCATGTCCCTATTGAAGCCCCCCTGATGCCCCCCTAGAGTAAAAACTCCCTAAAAGTCACCCCATCTAAGAAACTACACCCCTCAAGGTATTCAAAACTGATTATACAAACTTTATTAACCTTTTAGGTGTTCCTCAACAGTTAATGGCAAATGGAGATGAAATTTCAGAATTTAAATTTTTGGTAACCTTGCCTCACAAAAATGTAATATAGAGCAACCAAAAATCATATGTACCCTAAAAATAGTCCCCCAAAAAATGCCACCTTATCCTGTAGTTTCAAAAATGGGGTCACTTTTAGGGAGTTTCTACTCCAGGGGTGCACCAGGGGGGTTGAAACAGGACACGGTGTAAATAAACCGGTCCATAAAAATCAGCCCTCCAAAAACCAAACGGCGCACCTTTCACTCTACGCCCCGCTGTGTGGCCGTACAGTAGTTTACGGCCACATATTGGGTGTTTCTGTAAACGGCAGAGTCAGAACAATAAAGATACAGTCTTGTTTGGCTGTTAACCCTTGCTTTGTTAGTGGAAAAAATGGGTTAAAATGGAAAATAAGGCAAAAAAATGACATTTTAAAATTTCATCCCCATTTGCCAATAACTCTTGTGCAACACCTAAAGGGTTAACGACGTATGTAAAATCAGTTTTGAATACCTTGAGGGGTGTACTTTCTTAGATGGGGTCACTTTTAGGGAGTTTCTACTCCAGGGGTGCATCAGGGGGGTTGAAACAGGACACGGTGTAAATAAACCGGTCCATAAAAATCAGCCCTCCAAAAACCAAACGGCGCACCTTTCACTCTACGCCCCGCTGTGTGGCCGTACAGTAGTTTACGGCCACATATTGGGTGTTTCTGTAAACGGCAGAGTCAGGGCAATAAAGATACAGTCTTGTTTGGCTGTTAACCCTTGCTTTGTTAGTGGAAAAAATGGGTTAAAATGGAAAATAAGGCAAAAAAATGAAATTTTCAAATTTCATCCCCATTTGCCAATAACTCTTGTGCAACACCTAAAGGGTTAACGACGTATGTAAAATCAGTTTTGAATACCTTGAGGGGTGTACTTTCTTAGATGGGGTCACTTTTAGGGAGTTTCTACTCCAGGGGTGCATCAGGGGGGTTGAAACAGGACACGGTGTAAATAAACTGGTCCATAAAAATCAGCCCTCCAAAAACCAAACGGCGCACCTTTCACTCTACGCCCCGCTGTGTGGCCGTACAGTAGTTTACGGCCACATATTGGGTGTTTCTGTAAACGGCAGAGTCAGGGCAATAAAGATACAGTCTTGTTTGGCTGTTAACCCTTGCTTTGTTAGTGGAAAAAATGGGTTAAAATGGAAAATAAGGCAAAAAAATGAAATTTGAAAATTTCATCCCCATTTGCCAATAACTCTTGTGCAACACCTAAAGGGTTAACGACGTATGTAAAATCAGTTTTGAATACCTTGAGGGTGTACTTTCTTAGATGGGGTCACTTTTAGGGAGTTTCTACTCCAGGGGTGCATCAGGGGGGTTGAAACAGGACACGGTGTAAATAAACTGGTCCATAAAAATCAGCCCTCCAAAAACCAAACGGCGCACCTTTCACTCTATGCCCCGCTGTGTGGCCGTACAGTAGTTTACGGCCACATATGGGGTGTTTCTGTAAACGGCAGAGTCAGGGCAATAAAGATACAGTCTTGTTTGGCTGTTAACCCTTGCTTTGTTAGTGGAAAAAATGGGTTAAAATGGAAAATAAGGCAAAAAAATGAAATTTTCAAATTTCATCCCCATTTGCCAATAACTCTTGTGCAACACCTAAAGGGTTAACGACGTATGTAAAATCAGTTTTGAATACCTTGAGGGTGTACTTTCTTAGATGGGGTCACTTTTAGGGAGTTTCTACTCCAGGGGTGCATCAGGGGGGTTGAAACAGGACACGGTGTAAATAAACTGGTCCATAAAAATCAGCCCTCCAAAAACCAAACGGCGCACCTTTCACTCTATGCCCCGCTGTGTGGCCGTACAGTAGTTTACGGCCACATATCGGGTGTTTCTGTAAACGGCAGAGTCAGGGCAATAAAGATACAGTCTTGTTTGGCTGTTAACCCTTGCTTTGTTAGTGGAAAAAATGGGTTAAAATGGAAAATTAGACAAAAAAATGAAATTCTCAAATTTCATCCCCATTTGCCAATAACTCTTGTGCAACACCTAAAGGGTTAACAACGTATGTAAAATCAGTTTTGAATACCTTGAGGGGTGTAGTTTCTTAGATGGGGTCATTTTTGGGTGGTTTCTATTATGTAAGCCTCGCAAAGTGACTTCAGACCTGAACTGGTCCCTAAAAATTGAGTTTTTGTAAATTTCGGAAAAATTTCAAGATTTGCTTCTAAACTTCTAAGCCTTATAACATCCCTAAAAAATAAAATATCATTCCCAAAATAATTCAAACATGAAGTAGACATATGGGGAATGTAAAGTCATCACAATTTTTGGGGGTATCACTATGTATTACAGAAGTAGAGAAACTGAAACTTTGAAATTTGCTAATTTTTTCAATTTTTTGGTAAATTAGGTATTATTTTGTGCAAAATAAAAAAAAATTTGACTTCATTTTACCAGTGTCATGAAGTACAATATGTGATGAAAAAACAATCTCAGAACGGCCTGGATAAGTCAAAGCGTTTTAAAGTTATCAGCACTTAAAGTGACAGTGGTCAGATTTTCAAAAAATGGCCTGGTCCTTAAGGTGAAATAAGGCTGTGTCCCTATGGGGTTAAACTGCTGTATGGGCACACTGCAGGGCCCAGAAGGGAAGGAACATGCTGCGATTTTTTCTGAACGCAAAGATGATGCATGAAAAACGATGCTCATGTTCACAGACCCAGAAAATGTCACTGCGTCTTATGGGGCGAATACTAATGAGCACTTCCATTATGGAAGCACTCATCTACCTGAGGACCAGGAAGCGGTAAATGCAGCACTCCCTAGGCTCTGTACTCACCGATTTCTAGTCCTCTGCCATCGTCTGTGCTGTGACTACGCACAGCTTGACGACGCTCTGTCACTTCGCGCTGTGAGCAGCAGGAAGAAGATAGAGAGCTGGATCCTGGAAGCCTGCAGTGTCCAGAGCAGGAGAGGTAAGTTTTATTTTATTTGCTCTGAGCCATGGGGGCTGATATGAGGCATGGGGGTCTGATCTGAGTTCTAAATGTTTTTTTTTATTTATATTGGGGGTCATTCACATTGGGATCTGAGCTGAGGTCTGATTGGTGGTCTGACCTGAGGTCTAATGAAAAATATTTTTTTCTTATTGTCATTTAAAACCTAGGTGCGTCTTATAGGGTGAAATATATGGTACCCAGCTTTTTTAGATGTTATAAGCTGCCTATCTATATGTAGTGTAGTCAGTCTTCTGTGCCATGTGCCACTTGTGCAGGGGATGGGTGGCTAGGGACCCTCCTTGTTCAAGGGCACACTGGGGGATTCACATGTTCCCCTCTGGGCCAGTCCGAGCTTGCTGAAGAGGTTAAATGCAGCAAACAATGGCAATGTTGGTATTTTTTTAAATTGCAGCATGCTCTGGGTGTGGAGTTTTTTCCCTTATTTTCTTGTGTTTTTGTCCCATAGACCTCCATAGATTTTTTGTCCTGCTTGAAAAAAAAACATGTGCCAGCTTGTGTTGCATTTTTTTAATAGCATTATGGTATTGGGATTTTTACCAACACATTTTTGCATACGGCTCTACAGAGGAAGTGACATTACAGGGAGTAAATACTTTTCTACACTATATAAAAATGCTATTACAAAACACCTATGGTTTACTTGGCCAAAAAAATCTAAAACCCCCAAATAAGGGTGAAAAAAGTGCTGCACAAATTGTTGTTTGTATTATTTGTGTTTGCAGAGTGCTGTTGCATTGTGTTTGTTTTTGCTGCACAAATAAGGCATTTTTGGATGCCTTCGTTGCACATACCGACAAGCTATGGAGGAATTTATCTTAGAACAGCGTTTTACACTGGTTTATTATATCCCCTGTGCTGCAGGTTTGTCATAAATTAGGCACATCCTCCATCAGTCCGTGCGCTTTAACTAAAATATAAGGCAGATCCAAGCTGCCTCAGTCTTCTTTTACAACAGAAAACTGTCATAAACGAAGATAAATTTGCTGGGCCCACTAGAGAAATTGGCAAAGGTGGAGTAGAAACACTACTTGCACCTAGATTTGGCATTAAGATGCACGGGGGAATGATAAACCCCCTCAAGTGTGGCAGCACCCTAAAAAAAATTATGGCGTGTTTTGCAAGCCAAATATAGGGCAAGATAAAGACGTAGTGCAGTAACAGAAATGAAAATATCAATAATTTGGAGGGCACTCAACTATCTGGTGTTAGAATTATCAAAAGCATGAATATACAGTTGTGTTCAAAATAATAGCAGTGTGTTTAAATTTTTTTATAAAGCTCAAAATCCTTCTAAAAGCTTTTATTTCCATACACACAAATGCATTGGGAACACTACACATTCTATTTCAAATCAAAACATGAAGAAAAATATATCAAATTTGTGTTGTTTCTCTAAAAAAAAATTAAGAAAACTGAGTATTAGACTGTTCAAAAAAATAGCAGTGTTTGTATTCCTTTGAATCACTTAACTAATATTTAGTTGTATAACCACTGTTTCTGAGAACTGCTGTACATCTGTGTTGCATGGAGTCAACCAACTTCTGGCACCTGTGAACAGGTATTCCAGCCCAGGATGATTGGACGTCATTCCACAGTTCTTCTCTATTTCTTGGTTTTGCCTCAGAAACTGCATTTTTGATGTCACCCCACAAGTTTTCTATTGGATTAAGATTCGGGGATTGGGCTGGACACTCAATAACGTCAATATTGTTGGTCTGGAACCAAGATGTTGGACGTTTACTGGTGTGTTTGGGGTCGTTGTCTTGTTGGAACACCCATTTCAAGGGCATTTCCTCTTCAGCATAAGGCAGCATGACCTCTTCAAGTATTCTGATGTATTCAAACTGATCCATGATCCCTGGTATGTGATAAATAGGCCCAACACCGTAGCATGAAAAACATCCCCATATCATGATGCTTGTGCCACCATGCTTCACTGTCTTCACAGTGTACTGTGGCTTGAATTCAGTGTTTGGGGGTCGTCTGACAAACTGTCTCTGGCCACTAGACCCAAAAAGAACAATCTTACTTTCATCAGTCCACAAAATGTTGCGCCATTTCTCTTTAGGCCAGTCAATGTGCTTTTTAGCAATTTGTAACCTCTTCAGGACATGTCTTTTTTCAACAGTCGGACTTTGCGGGGGCTTCTTGCAGATAACTTGGCTTCAGATAGGCGTCTTCTAATTATAACAGTACTCACAGGTAACTTTAGACCTTCTTTGATCTTCCTGGAGCTGATTGTTGGCTGAGTCCTTGCCATTTTGGCTATTCTTCTATCCATTTAAATGACCTCACTCATTGAACTCCACACTGCTATTTTTTTGAACATGCCCCTTTCAATTAGTGATTCAATTACACAGAATCAGCCGCATGCATGTCATGACTGTTGGGTCTGTTGGATTTATATTACTCTACTAAACCTGCTAGTAAATTATTTGCCATGTAGAAATATCATTTCTACCAAAAACAGTGATTGATCAGGTTAGTGATGTCTGACTGCTATTATTTTGTTTTAAAATTGTTTTTATTGTTTTCCGACATGAAATAAACAACCAACATAAAGGTCAGCAATAATTCCAGTTTCCTTTTTTTTTTTTTTTTTGAAAATATACACATACCCTGCGTATACAGTCTACAAGTATATTCATATAGTTGTCCCTATCGAAGAATAACATGCTCATTGTTTTCCAGATGTTACCAGCAAAGAAAACGCCTCTGATCATCTTAATCTAAAAGGTATATGAGTATCCACTATATAATTAAATGGACTGACCCTAAATACAATAAAACAAAACAGAAACGAAAGCATAGGTTGGGGGAGGGGGGGGGGGACAAGTAGCTTTGTAAAGCACAGAATTCCATCGAGGCCGGCGTAAAGTGTAATGTCTCCTACTGACTCCAACCAGGAGCAACAGTATGGGTGTTCACAACCGAATGAGACCCTTTCAAAGGAAAGCAGCTCAAAAGGAGGAGGCCCACCCTCCCAAACAATACCTCTCACAGTAAATACTCAAATCCCAGAAAAATTCCTAAATGTTTTCCATGGATTCCAAACCATTTCGAATTGCATAGGGGTACGAGCATCCCAGTGTGCAATTTGTTCTAGACGATATAGTTGGTCGCATTTCAGGATCCAATTTTGAATAGTTGGTGGGTTTGGTTGTTTCCATGCTATTGCCACCATAAGTCTAGCTGCTGCTAATAATGTATTACACAACAAACGTCTAATTTTGGGGCCCCTGATTTCTCCCAAAACTCCTAAAAGGCAAATTTTCGGGGAAATAAGTACTTTCAAGCTACAAATCTCAGATATAAGTTTGCAGATCTCTTGCCAGTAAGAAGTTATCTTGTTACACTCCCACCAAATATGGGTATGCGTACCTATTTCTAGGTTACATCTCCAGCACATAGGGCTACACTCAGGAAACATGCGGTGAAGCCTTTGAGGTGTATAATACCATCTTGTTAAAACTTTATAGCTGTTCTCTTGCAGCTTAACGCACCTGGACACTTTAAGAAACGCTCTGAGTGCATGTTTTACTTCTAAAGGGGATAATTGAATCTCCAGCTCTGTTGACCATTGCTGAATAAATATAGGGGAATCTGAACCTTGTTTGGAAAGTAGTATTTCATATAGTTGTGAGATTTTCCCTTTTGGTTCCTTTAATTGTAATGCTAATTTTTCAAACGGAGTGTGAGTTGTAATTGACGGGAGCGTTGTTAAGTGTTTTTTTAGCTGTTGGAGTAAATAGGCCAGATGAAAAGTGGAAAGATTAGTTAGCGCCGGAAGAGAACGTAAATCTTCATATGTAAGAACATCTTCTTCTTTGCATAGGTTTAAAATGGGTGTTGTAATAGATTTCGTTCTAACTGGCAGAGTGTCTAGAAACTGTATAGGTGCTTGAAATAATATATCTCTTACTTGCATTAGTGTCAGATAATTTGGGGCTAATGTTGTAAGCCATTTAGATTCTGACCATATCTTTATTGAATATAGAGTTATGGAGCTAGCTGTCTTCAAAACCTTTCTAGCCATTGTACCATTCATAAACAACAAAGAGCGCAAGGGGATGTTAGCCATGCCGGCTTCAGTTGAAAGATCTAAGCGTTTAGAATAACTTCTCAACCATTCCAAACAACGCATGCATATCACTGCTTTGTGGTATAGATAAACATCTGGCACCCCCATTCCTCCTTTAGTTGACCTTTGCTTGACCTGTTTAAAAGGTATCCTAGCCTTTTTTTTACCCCATAAAAATTTCAAAAGGATGCTTTGGATTTTCTTAAAGAAGGCCCTGGGAATTGGAATAGGTAATGCCTGAATGTAATACAAAACCGTTGGCATGAGAATAGATTTAATCAAAGTTCTACGGCCGAACCAGGAAACAAATGGGATATCCCATGAACTTATGAGATCTTCTATACGTTTCGAAAGGGTGTGGAAGTTCTCATGATATAACCGGGAAAAACTAGAGGTCAACTTAATTCCTAAAAAGGTGATATGGTCAGTTGACCAATGAAAGGCCGCAGCATCTTTTATCCTGGCCATAGTCGTCACCGGTAAAGAGACGTTTAAGATTGTAGACTTAGATAAATTCACTAAGAAATTAGACATTTCCAAGAAGTCGTGAAGTAATGATTCAATCTCTTTAAAGGCCGTTTCAGGATTAGTAATGAACAGCAACACATCATCTGCAAAAGCTGCGGTCTGATGGTTCTCTGTACCAATTCTAATACCTTTAATTGCGGTATTGATCCGAAATGCTTGCATGAGGGTTTCTATCACCAACACAAAGAGCAATGGGGAGAGAGGGCAACCCTGTCTCGTCCCATTTGATATACTGAATGATGGAGACAGTGTGCCATTCACCAGAACGCGCGCCGTTGGTTTTTGATACATTGCCATTACGCTCATAATAAAAGAATCTGGGATTCCGAATTTGATCAGGGTTTGGGTCATGAATAACCAATCCACTCTGTCAAACGCCTTTTCTGCGTCCATGCTGAGAATTGCTAGTGGGGTTTTTGAATGTTGAGCCCATTGCATTAGTTGGGTAACCCTAATAATATTATTTTTACCCTCCCTACCTGGTATGAAACCAACTTGCTCCGCAGATATAAGATCTGGCAAGTATATTTTTAATCTATTTGCTAACATCTTAGCATACAATTTAAGATCATTGTTCAGGAGTGAGATAGGTCTATAGTTCGCACAGAGTGAATGGTCTTTATTAGGTTTGGGAATAATGGTAATTTGCGCTGCAAGCATGTCACTGGTGAATGACCCGGCCTCTCTCGCCCCATTGCAAACCTTGAGAAAGCGTGGCAGAAGTATGTTCTGAAAAATGTTATAATAAACGATTGGGAGGCCGTCAGGACCTGGGCTCTTGTGAAGTGGGGAGTTTTTTAGAGCAGTTTTAAGCTCTGACATAGTGAATGGAGAGTTTAGAGTGGCAGTTTGCTCAGGTTTTAATTTGGGTAGATTTAATGTGTCTAGCCACTTTTGTATGAGTTGGGTCTTAGATGATAATTGTGAAGGGGACAAAGTGTCATGCAAGTTGTACAATTGACTGTAAAACTTACAAAACTGATCCGCGATAAGATTTGTTTTATGAATGATCTGATCCTCTCTTGTTTTAATACATGAAATAAACGCAGCCAATTTCCTTTTTTTAGTCTGGGCCATTAAAACCTTTGAAGCTTTATTACCGTGGGCATAGTATTTATATTGATTAGCCAAAAATAGCTTAGCTGTATTATTATTCAATATGTTTTTTAGTTCCGAACGTAAGGTGTCCAGGCGCGCCAAAACCTCATCTGATACCTTTTTCCTATGATGTTTCTCTAATTTGGAGATCTCAGAAATGAGATCATCTATCTTCTTCTGTTTTTGTTTTTTTACCTGAGAACCTAGGGCTATAAGATGACCTCTTATCACTGCTTTATGAGCAGCCCATATGCTTACTGGAGATGTATCAGCAACCTCATTAAATCGGAAATATTCTTCAAGTAACTCTGTCACTTTCGGAATATTAGATCCATTCAATAAGGTTTCATTTAGTCTCCATCTAAACTCAGTTCTGGGTAAAGTCGAGACTTTATATGAGACGAAAACAGGAGCATGATCAGATAGAAGAATGTTTCCGATTGTAGAACTGACTGCTATTATTTTGAACACAACTGTACATATGTCATTTATTCCAAACGTATATAATAAAATAATAAAAAAAAACATCCATAAAATGCATGCAAAAAAAGTAAACATAAAAATAAAAATTAATGCCTGTAGTTAAACAAATGTCATTCTTATAGTCAGAATGTCTGTTGAATCCAAAAATATATGGTCACCACATAGTTAATATGTTCATAAATCACATAATTCTCAATTTCATGATGTTATACCAGTTAATATTAGCACATGATTTAGATAATCATTGAAAAAACTAATATATGGAGAATTAAGTGTCCATGATTAATCAACTGATGTTGTAAAAATAAATAGGCAAAATTATTGTGTAAAAAACATTTCAAATGATATTCTTGTAATTGGCCAGCTGGCATGAAGGGATAGTGATATATAGATGTCCAATTAAACACATACACTATACTGCCCCTTATAGTTGCCCAATTGCGCTTGTGTATATATATTAATACCGTGTTAGAAATGATTAGTATCCTTTCAATAGCAGCAACTTTGTGTTCTTTATATTATTGTAGTGACTGTTCATACATGAAATATTTGATTGCTTGTTATTATTTTGTAGCAAACTGTCAGCTATGTTACCAATCCTGTTTGTAACAAGCAGCCGCTGCGTCCGCAATGGTGCTGTGTTATTGCGGTCGCTGAGCTTTGCCGGCTGTGCTCTTCCAGCATCCCACGTGATCGGGAGCTGTATCTTTGATTGTCCGCAGAAAACCGGCACATAGGTACTGGGCATGGATCACTTTTATCGTGCTGGAATATTTAGAAGCAGACAGTTCATCTCAATGATAAAAAAGCTTGTGTCGATCTCATATTCATTGTCTATATGATTTATACCAAACGCATTTCGGAGCCTTGTGCTCCTTCTTCAGTGGTCAACAGTGAATAACTTGATGAATCATTTTAAAGGGTATTTCATTCATTAGGAGGAGGTATCTATCATGGTCCATGTTCAGATAAAAATGTGGGCTGGATTTCCCTAATCACAAGCCCTATATAACAGGCTGAAAAGAAGCTTGGTAATATTGTTACATATAGAGAAGAGTCAAATGTCATGTTCACTCAAAGTGAGTATCTACTATATATAAATATATAATACAAACATCTCTAAGTTTTATAACATCTCACATTTTAAAATACTAATTGTAATTTCTTAATAGATAAAAAATATTCTTGAAGTACACATATGTTCCAGTGTATCTTCAATACATTTTAGCATGTAAACCATATCCCTGGGTTTTACAAGAGGGTATTGTCATGCAAAAGAGTCTAATCTTCAAAAAACGCAGACGCGTTATTGATGCGTTTACAGCGCGTTTCTTGCCAATAAAGCTATTTGTAGTGAACTGAATGAATTATACTTGTCTTATAAACTTTTATTGTTTTTAGTTTCAAAAAGCATTTATTGGGTTTTTGTACATTGAACAAAAAAACAATTATATGAATAAAAGATAAAGCAAATAACACAAAACAAAAATGTCTCTTGGAGTTATACATGGTATGTATCTTAATAAGTAATGTACCTTTAGATGAGATATAGACAATTAAATGTGGAGAGAAACGTGGATCATTTTCATACATCAATCTGATAATACATGAAATAAACTTTTATTGTTTTTAAACATTTAAGGTGCACATATGTACTTTTGCATCTTTAATGTATTGTGTCAGAAACTCCTTTTAAAATAATGATATCTAAATTTCATGGATACCATCTCAAATATATTAAATATTTATTGTATGTTGTAACTATATTTACCCTTCTCTGATTTCTTTTCTTTTCCAGATGCGTTTCTTACAAATTCAGATACAGAACAAGCTGCAGATGAATAAGAGGATGGGGGCCTACCTAGGAGGGGAGATCAAGGTGCTGGTAAAACAGCCGGCCCTCGAGGTCCTGTCCCGGATTGGCACCCATCCAGTGTCTACAGGAAACCAAACAATTCCATCTCTGCGTTTAAACCTGCAGGAATTATGGTATCAAATTCAAAGATCCTTTTTGACTCTGTTCTTGACATGTTAGCTATATGATTGCCGCCTCTCCATTGTCTCTAAATCTTCTCAAAGGCCGCAAAAATCAGTTTAGTGGGATCTTTATTGTGGCAATCCTTAAAATGTTTAGAAACAGAGTGTTGTTCAAAACCGTTTTTGATATTTGTAATATGTTCTGCTACTCTTTATTTTAATGTTCGTTTAGTTCTTTATATATATTGTTTGTGACACGGACATTCCAACATATAGATTACATCAGTTGAGTCACAGGAAAGGTTATCCTTAAAGAGGTCCTTTCATCTGGCAAAAAATTGTGAACTAAGTGTCATGATCTGTACAGTGGCGCCCAGGGATCTCACTGCACTTACTATTATCCCATTGGCGCCGCTCCGTTCTCCCTCTATGTCCTCCGGTATGTTCGGTCAATGGGTTATAGTAGGCGGATACTTAGGGGACTTGGTTATAGTAGGAGGAGACTGCCCTTGTTCTCCTGGGCGTCTCCTTCTCCCAGGCTGTAGCACTGGCCACAGCCTGGGAGTTTTTTTTCTCCCAGGCAGTGAGCTCTGCGCTGCGATTGGCCAGCGCTACAGCCTAGGAGAAGCCCAGGAGAACAAAGGAAGTCTCCTCCTAATATCAGTAGTCTTGCAGTTACGGCTAGAGTGTAGCGGACACCTGGATGTTCGGGTTCCGCAGGTTCGGCCGAACTTGAAAAAAAAGTTCGGGTTCGGGACCCGAACTTAACCCCGAACCCCATTGAAGTCAATAGGGACCCGAACTTTTGGCCACTAAAATGGCTCAAAATAGCCCTGGAAAGAGCTAGAGGGCTGCAAAAGGCAGCAAAATGTGCTTAAGAGCATGGCAAATGCTCTGCAAACAAATGTGGATAGGGAAATGAATAAAAAAAACATAAAAGACCTTAAAAAAATTAAAATTAGGAATGATGTAGGAGGAAGAGGTTGAGGAGGCGGTGAATGGGTGGATGTGGCCGTGTAGGCTCACGTGGCGGTCTAGGTGGAAGCGGCGGTGAAGGAGGAATAGGTAGCCAACACAGATGTGTGTTATTTTGCATTTTTACATAGGGGTATGCCCCAAAATATTGGGACATATAAAAAAAAAAAGGAATAAGTGCACTTGAGTACAAGGATGGATGGCTGAGGCTGTTAGAACTGTCTATTCTGCACACGGTACAGACAAGTCTTGTGGGATCCATGCCTGGTTCATTTTAATGAACGTGAGCTTGTCCACGTTGGCTGTGGACAGGCGGCTGCGTCTGTCTGTAGTGACGCCTCCTGCCGTGCTAAATACACGTTCAGTGAGTACACTGGCTGCAGGGCAGGGCAGCACCTCCAAGGCATACAGGGCAAGCTCTGGCCATGTGGACAATTTGGAGACCCAGAAGTTGAATGGGGCAGAACCATCAGTCAGTACGTGTAGTCGTGTGCACAGGTACTGTTCCACCATGTTGTTTAAATGCTGCCTCCTGCTAACACGCTCCATATCAGCAGTTGGGGCCAGTTGTTGCGGCAAGGTGACAAAGCTTTTCCACATGTCGGCCATGCTAACCCTGCCTTCTGAGGTGCTGGCGCTGACACAGCTGCGTTGGCGACCTCTTCCTCCTGCCTTGGCCTTTTGCTTCCACTTGTCCCCCGGCGTCAGTCGGGAATGCTCTCAGGAGCGCGTCTACCAGCATGCGCCTGTAGTCGCGCATCTTCCGATCACGCTCCAGTGAGGGAATTAAGGACGGCACATTGTCTTTGTAACGGGGATCCAGCAGGGTGGCCACCCAGTAGTCAGCACACGTTAAAATGTGGGCAACTCTGCTGTCGTTGCGCAGGCACTGCAGCATGTAGTCGCTCATGTGTGCCAGGCTGCCCAGAGGTAAGGACAAGCTGTCCTCTGTGGGAGGTGTATCGTCTGTGTCCTCCGTATCCCCCCAGCCACGCACCAGTGATGGGCCCGAGCTGCGTTGGGTGCCACCCCGCTGTGAACATGTTTCATCCCCATCCTCCAGTAGTGGGCCCTGGCTGGCCAAATTTTTACCTGGCCTCTGCTGTTGCAAAAAAACTCCCTCTGAGCCACTTCTAAAAGACTGGCCTGAAAGTGTTAGAGATGACCCCTCTTCCTCCTCCTCGTCCTGGGCCACATCCTCTTCCATCATCTCCCTAAGTGTTTTCTCAAGGAGACATAGAAGTAGTATTGTAACGCTGATAACGGCATCATCGCCACTGGCCATGTTGGTGGAGTACTCGAAACAGCGCAACAGGGCACACAGGTCTCGCATGGAGGCCCAGTCATTGGTGGTGAAGTGGTGCTGTTCCTCCGAGTGACTAAACCGTGCGTGCTAAAGCTGAAACTCCACTATGGCCTGCTGCTGCTCGCACAGTCTCTCCAGCATGTGCAAGGTGGAGTTCCACCTGGTGGGCACGTCGCATATGATGCGGTGAGCAGGAAGGCCGAAGTTACGCTATAGAGCAGACAGCCGAGTGGCGGCAGGATGAGAACGCCGGAAGCCCGCACAGACGGCCCGCACTTTATGCAGCAGCTCTGACATGTCGGGGTAGTGTCACGACCATGGTCATGGTCGTGACTCAGGATCCGCATGCAGTTGCCTGCGGTTTGGTTTTATTGTCAACCACATGGTGAGGGCTGCTGGTATGTTGCCTCATGTGTGGTTGCCGCTGGTAACATGGTTGTACTTGGCAGTATAGCAGCCTGAGCTGTTGCTGGGCAGCTTGCTGTCAAGTGCATGCGGTAACTCCTGGTTGTGTGTGTGTGTGTATGTTATGCACTTTGTATGTCTGGTGTGCACGAGGTTTATGTAGGTGTGCACTGTGACACTTCCCTTCACTGTGGCTGCCCGTGGCAACGTTTGGTATGGTGTACATGTGGTGGCAGTGTCCCGGCCTTCAGGCTGATTCCCAGGACATGCTTGTCACGCATGTCGTTGCCTGCGGTAACAGCTGCAGTGTGATGTTCATTTGGACACTTTCTCCTTTAAGTGGTTGTCTTCCCTTCCCTGGTGTGAGAAGGGTTAATTCCCTTCTGTGTGTGTGAACACTGGGTGTGTCTGTGTGGGTGTGGCTACTTGGGCTATAAAGCCTCAGTGGAGACCTGAAGCTGAGAGGTACTCCAGCCTTGTTTGTAAGCTGGAGGCACTCTCCTGGCTTATACTATCTGCCACTGAGAGCCACCCTTGTGGTCATAAATCTTGTTTGATGTGATGAAGATGTGTCTGTTGTATGTTTCTTATTGCAGCTTATGGCCCTGGGTTCCTGTGTGAGGTGTGTTGTGTGCTGTGTCCGTTTCTGTGTTAGGACAGCAGCACTTGCGCATGGGTTCCAGGCTTTTGTGTCTGTGGCAGGTGGGTGTTGTGCTTATGGCATTTACCTGCCACTGGCATGAGTTGTATATGTTCCCCTTTATTGTAGCCTGGCCTGTGAGACTCCTGTTCCTCCGTGTCTAGGAGGAACAGGTCGTCTTACCCTGCTCCTAGCTTTAGGGAACGGCGGAGGGTTACTAGGGATCCGAGGTTCCGGAGCATGAGCCCTCCTACCTTCAAGGTCGGCTCATGCAGCTAGGAGTCAGGGTCAGATTAGGGATGCGTTAGGAGGTGACCTGCTCCCTAATTCTGTGCTCCTGGCCAAGCAGCGACCACCATCTTCCGTCATCGCACGGCTGAGGGTTTTCCCCATCCTCAGCCGTGACAGGTAGTTGTGAATAAATTTCTGCACCACCAAATTCAGCACATGTGCCAGGCAAGGGATGTGCGTCAAACCGGCTAGTCCCAGAGCTGCAACGAGATTTCACCCATTATCGCACACCAACAGGCCGGGCTTAAGGCTCACTGGCAGCAACCACTCGTCGGTCTGTTGTTCTATACCCCGCCACAACTCCTGCGCGGTGTGGGGCCTGTCTCCCAAACACATCAGTTTCAAAACGGCCTGCTGATGGTTACCCCTGGCTGTGCTGAAGTTGGTGGTGAAGGTCTGTCGCTGACCAGATGAGGAGGTGGAAGAAGAGGAGGAGGAAGCCGAGTAGGAAGAGGAGGCAACAGGAGGCAAAGAATGATGCCCTGCGATCCTTGGCGGCGGAAGGACGTGCGCCAAACAGCTCTCCGCCTGGGGCCCAGCCGCCACTACATTTACCCAGTGTGCAGTTAGGGAGATATAGCGTCCCTGGCCGTGCTTACTGGTCCACGTATCTGTGGTTAGGTGGACCTTGCCACAGATGGCGTTGCGCAGTGCACACTTGATTTTATCCGATACTTGGTTGTGAAGGGAGGGCACGGCTCTCCTGGAGAAGTAGTGGCGGCTGGGAACGATGTACTGTGGGACAGCAAGCGACATGAGCTGTTTGAAGCTGTCCGTCTCCACCAGCCTGAATGACAGCATTTCAAAGGCCAGTGGTTGTGCGTCACGGCATTCTATGTCTTCCACCCCTGGGGAAGGGCTAGTTGGATGCCCTTAGGAAGCCCTGCCAGCAGAGTCTTCAAACAGCATAAGAGACTGCTGCATGACTTGAGGCTCAGACAGGTTTCCCGATATGCACGGGGGTGATGTGATAGACTAATGGGCATGGGTTTCAGGCGCCACCTGTGCGCTTTCTGCAGAAGACTGGGTGGGAGATAATGTGAACGTGCTGGATCCACTGTCGGCCACCCAATTAACTAGCGCCTGTACTTGCTCAGGCCTTACCATCCTTAGAACGGCATTAGGCCCGACCAAATATCGCTGTAGATTCTGGCGGCTACTGGGACCTGAGGTAGTAGGTTCAGTAGGACGTGTAGCTATGGCAGAACGGCCACGTCCTCTCCCTGCACCAGAGGCTCCACCACCACCACCACGACCCTTATTAGATGTTTGCCTCATAGTTAGCGTTCACCAAGCAAAGTAAAAAGTGGTTAAGTCTGTTAAAAATAATTAACCGCCAATAAAAACCCTGATGTAGGGTATTGCACAAATTATTTTTTTTTAAACTCTATATGACAGCGGTATTTGTGGCCTAAATTTCACAGTAACCTATGCACGTCTAATCCCAGATGTGCAGTATATCAGAGGGTTTTTTAACCCCAGTATAATAACCTCACCTATAATCCTAGATGTGCACTATATGAAACAGATGGGTTTTTTTTCACCCCAATATGCCCCAGTATGAGAAAGCCGTATTTGTGGCCTAAATTTCACAGTCACTTATGCAAGTCTAATCCCAGATGTGCACTATATCAGTTTTTTTTTTAACCCCAGTAAGCAAAAAGCCGTATTTGTGGCCTAAATGTGACACTCACTTATGCATGTCTAATCCTAGATGTGCACTATATGAAACGGATGGTTTTTTTTCACCCCAGAAAGCAAAAAGCTGTATTTCTGGCCTAAATGTGACTCACTTATGCACGTCTAATCATAGATGTGCACTATATGAAACAGATGTGTTTTTTTCACCCCAGAAAGCAAAAAGCTGTATTTCTGGCCTAAATGTGACACTTATGCACGTCTAATCCTAGATGTGCACTATATGAAACAGATGTTTTTTTTCACCCCAGTAAGCAAAAAGCTGTATTTCTGGCCTAAATGTGACTCACTTATGCACGTCTAATCATAGATGTGCACTATATGAAACAGATGTGTTTTTTTCACCCCAGAAAGCAAAAAGCTGTATTTCTGGCCTAAATGTGACACTCACTTATGCACATCTAATCCTAGATGTGCACTATATGAAACAGATGTTTTTTTTTCACTCCAGTAAGCAAAAAGCTGTATTTCTGGCCTAAATGTGACACTTATGCACGTCTAATCCTAGATGTGCACTATATGAAACAGATGTTTTTTTTTAACCCCAGTAAGCAAAAAGCTGTATTTCTGGCCTAAATGTGACACTCACTTATGCATGTCTAATCCTAGATGTCCACTATATGATAAGAAGGGGTTTTTTTTAACCCCAGTGTCTCAAAGCAGTATTTCTGGACTTGCAGATATCCTGTGCTGGGTCACTATCGTTGCATAAAATGGCTGACGATTCTGCATTGATATTGACTAACTGAAGGAAAAAAAGTTCGTTTTCAGTAGTAGTTGGCTCTGGGCAGGCTTAAAACAATTGCGCACTGCACCCACTAAACACATTTGCTGTAGATTTGCTTGAGTAAAGAAGCAGTTCATAAGATTTCTCCCTGATCTCTCCCGCACAGCAGCTGCAGCCTATCCCTACACTAATCCGAGCAGAGTGACGGGCGGCGCTACGTGACTCCAGCTTAAATAGAGGCTGGGTCACATGCTGCAGTTGGCCAATCACAGCCATGCCAATAGTAGGCATGGCTGTGATGGCCTTTTGGGGCAAGTAGTATGACGCTTGTTGATTAGCTGCTGTGCAGCCTTTCAAAAAGCGCCAAGAAAGCGCCGAACACAAACTTTTACGTAAATGTTCGGGTGCCGAAAAACCTAAAGTTCGGGTTCGCTCAACTCCAGTTACGGCATCTGCCGCATCTATAGAAGCCTTTCATAGATAACCAATTCGATTTTGTCCCAATCGTTTTTCTCTTTACTATTGGTGCAATTTTTAAGCCTAGATTTGGGGCTTTGGTATATGTTATTTGAGGAGTAGTCGCTAGTATAGATTCAATGACCTTATCTTTTAATAGATGGTGCCAATGTTTATTAATTATTTTCTCAACTATCCTATATTGGGCATGGAATGGTAAGATAATACTAAGATTATCATCCGGTTTAATTTCCCTTTTAGTAGCTATAATAAAACAATCCCTGTTCATAGCTCTAACTTTGTCTGAAGACATTTTCAATGACCTATTTAGATAATTCTTCGCTAAAAACTGTTGTTTTAATTTTATAGCCTCATACTCAAATTGTTCATTGTTTGTACAGTTACGTTTAATTGTCCTAAACAGACTAGTTGGAATATTTAAAAGCCATCAAGGAAGGTGGCAGCTTGAATATAAAATATAACTATTTTTCATAACCGGTTTGTGATATGTACTGCATATCAATTTATGGTTATCAATTTTAATTTAATTTTAATAGTTGGGTCTATGAACTCTATTTGTGTTCTACTTATATTAATAAAAAAACTGAGGTTCCTCTCATTTATGTTTATTTACCGTAGGAAGGTTGTAACGGATCTCCAGGCACCACAACCGGGTACCTCCGTTGATGGATGCTCCTAGTGCTCCCCGAGGACTCCAAGCACTCCACTTGACACCGTAACCACCAGGAACAGCTCTTACAAGAGCTAGTAGTTATAGCCAGGAGAGTATAGCAAATTTTCAGCGTATAGCAATCCCCAGTGTCGATCAGTTACCCAAACACCAGCCTCAACATGATGAAGGGTAAAACAGGAACTCTTTATTGAAGATCAACTCAGTATATATACAGTTCAAGAAGTCTAACATCATAACGCAATCAACCATGAGCAACATGCAAACAGACATCTTCACCCCCTCCATAATGAATGAATAGGGAGAGAGGAGACATGTGATGGGATTATCTTCTGAGTGTATCATAGGGTGATCTACTCATCTAGGAGTTGTCTGCTCTTATAATCAGCTATCTTAATCCCATCACTAACACAATCAGTGGGAGTCTCAGTGCAGAGTTAACCCCTTTTTGTGTTGCTGAATCCACACCATGCCTTTTTAATGGGCAATAGGAAATATGTGGCATATAAATTCCACACATAAATCAGGGTTCATAGTTCCTTGTAACTCCAAAAGATCTGAGGGGGTCTCCATAGTTCTGGGTCCATAGTCTGTAGGAAGGAGGCTGGCCCTCAGGCTTCTCCAGCAGCCCCAGTGACGGTTCAGTCTGTGACAAAGGTATTTAGGCTATCCTCTGTATCTTGCCTGATAAAGTTAATGTCCTCAATATAACGTTGCCAGAGTAGCAGACTTTCCCCCAATTTAGATTGGATGACATCCTCCTCCCATTGTACCATGAAGAGGTTGGCATAACTGGGGGCAAATCTGGTACCCATGGCTGTAACCCTCTACTGAAAATAAAATTCTGAATCATATGTAAAATTATTATAAGTGAGTATATATTTGACTCCTTCCAATACAAAACAAATTTGATCCTTATGTAATAGGCTATTAGATTTTAATTGTTTTCTTAATGCTTCTATTCCCTGATTGTGTTCTATAATGGTATATAGAGAATTGTTTGTGTGTACGTGCTCTGATTGGTGTCCTCATGGTGTGATTGTCTAATTGGTGATGGTAATTGTGAGTGTGTATCGATGGTCGTCTCCCTATCATATTGTCTGTTTGATTGTAGTGTCACTGTCTTAAGTTGTAATCGTGCGTTTGAGATTGTGTTTTCGTGTCTTCTTTCCGAAGATTGTGAATGTGTTTCTCTGATTCTTGACCTTCCAGCAGGTTTAAACGCAGAAATGGAACGGTTTGGTTTCCTGTAGACACGGGATGGGTGCCATTTTGGGACAGGACCTCGAGGGCCGGCTGTTTTACCAGCACCTTGATCTCCCCTCCTAGGTAGTCCCCCATCCCCTTATTCATCTGCAGCTTGTTCTGTATCTGCATTTGTAAGAAACGCATCTGGAAAAGAAAAGAAGTCAGAGAAGGGTAAATATAGTTACAACATACAATAAATATTTAATATATTTGAGATGGTATCCATGAAATTTAGATATTATTTTAAAAAGGAGTCTGACACAATACATTAAAGATGCAAAAGGACATACAGTGGGGGAAATAATTATTTGACCCCTCACTGATTTTGTAAGTTTGTCCAATGACAAAGAAATGAAAAGTCTCAGAACAGTATCATTTCAATGGTAGGTTTATTGTAACAGTGGCAGATAGCACATCAAAAGGAAAATCGAAAAAAAAACTTTAAATAAAAGATAGCAACTGATTTGCATTTCATTGAGTGAAATAAGTATTTGAACCCCTACCAACCATTAAGAGTTCTGGCTCCCACAGAGTGGTTAGACACTTCTACTCAATTAGTCACCCTCATTAAGGACACCTGTCTTAACTAGTCACCTGTATAAAAGACACCTGTCCACAGAATCAATCAATCAAGCAGACTCCAAACTCTCCAACATGGGAAAGACCAAAGAGCTGTCCAAGGATGTCAGAGACAAAATTGTAGACCTGCACAAGGCTGGAATGGGCTACAAAACCATTAGCAAGAAGCTGGGAGAGAAGGTGACAACTGTTGGTGCGATTGTTCGAAAATGGAAGGAGCACAAAATGACCATCAATCGACCTCGCTCTGGGGCTCCACGCAAGATCTCACCTCGTGGGGTGTCAATGGTTCTGAGAAAGGTGAAAAAGCATCCTAGAACTACACGGGAGGAGTTAGTTAATGACCTCAAATTAGCAGGGACCACAGTCACCAAGAAAACCATTGGAAACACATTACACCGCAATGGATTAAAATCCTGCAGGGCTCGCAAGGTCCCCCTGCTCAGGAAGGCACATGTGCAGGCCCGTCTGAAGTTTGCCAATGAACACCTGAATGATTCAGAGAGTGACTGGGAGAAGGTGCTGTGGTCTGATGAGACCAAAATAGAGCTCTTTGGCATTAACTCAACTCGCTGTGTTTGGAGGAAGAAAAATGCTGCCTATGACCCCCAAAACACCGTCCCCACCGTCAAGCATGGGGGTGGAAACATTTTGCTTTGGGGGTGTTTTTCTGCTAAGGGCACAGGACAACTTATTCGCATAAACGGGAAAATGGACGGAGCCATGTATCGTGAAATCCTGAGCGACAACCTCCTTCCCTCTGCCAGGAAACTGAAAATGGGTCGTGGATGGGTGTTCCAGCACGACAATGACCCAAAACATACAGCAAAGGCAACAAAGGAGTGGCTCAAGAAGAAGCACATTAAGGTCATGGAGTGGCCTAGTCAGTCTCCGGACCTTAATCCAATCGAAAACCTATGGAGGGAGCTCAAGCTCAGAGTTGCACAGAGACAGCCTCGAAACCTTAGGGATTTAGAGATGATCTGCAAAGAGGAGTGGACCAACATTCCTCCTAAAATGTGCGCAAACTTGGTCATCAATTACAAGAAACGTTTGACCTCTGTGCTTGCAAACAAGGGTTTTTCCACCAAGTATTAAGTCTTTTTTTGTTAGAGGGTTCAAATACTTATTTCACTCAATGAAATGCAAATCAGTTGCTATCTTTTATTTAAAGTTATTTTTTCGATTTTCCTTTTGATGTGCTATCTGCCACTGTTACAATAAACCTACCATTGAAATGATACTGTTCTGAGACTTTTCATTTCTTTGTCATTGGACAAACTTACAAAATCAGTGAGGGGTCAAATAATTATTTCCCCCACTGTATGTGCACCTTAAATGTTTAAAAACAATAAAAGTTCAGACAAGTATAATTCATTCAGTTCACTACAAATAGCTTTATTGGCAAGAAATGCGCTGTAAACGCATCAATAACGCATCTGCGTTTTTTGAAGATTAGACTCTTAGGTATCTGGCCTCGGTGGAGTAAGAGCCGATTTTTATGTGTCAGCAGCAGTTGCTGTTTGACACCTTAATACTTAGTATGGCTGTATAGCTGATCTGGGACGGCTCTTACTGGAATAGTCAAAGTGCTGGGTGGGTGACTACTCCCCATGTTCCAGGCCCGGTTTTGCCATGCCTAAAAAACCAGCCAGCACTGCCAGGTGAAGCGGATTACCTCAGTCTGACAGTGGAGTTCAGGAGGTGTGTGTGCTGGGATCTCAGGCTTGTGCCGTGCTGGAGGGCTGAGACCCGTCTGTAAGGGGAAACGGGCCCCTCAAAAAGCCTGCTATGGACTGCTGGAGGCAATTTGCAGACAAGAATGGGCATTTCTATAACAAGAACTGAAGAAAGTGCGGGATGCACATGGCTGGTATCCGTATTTTGCTGATCTGCAGTTTGTGGAGTGCAGTAAGGCAATGCCCGTGTGCATGAGGCCTAAAGAGGATCTTCACAGATTTCCCCAATACAAACTGCACAAATTATTAAGTAGATTTCTTAGACCTGATGAGGCTGGTGTACTTTGAAAATCTGTGTCAGAATGACTGTACAATCCTTTTTGAAAGTTTTCCGGCCTGATATTAAATAGTTTGGCCGCTATATATCACTAGAGGGACATGAGCTGGGAGCAGGACATACTCTGACGAGCAAAACAGTAACAATACAGTTGCATGACAAGAATCTGCATACCTAATCATATGCTAAATATTTGCAAGTCCAGTTTATGTATGAGATAGCCAAGATGATTGTCTATAAAGTGATGGTAGTCTCACGTTTGAAGCTATAGTGGATGCTGAGATATGGAGCCTGAAAGCCTAAAGTTCAAAACATTGTTACCCTTTTGCTCATCATTGTATTAGCTGCATATACGAGTTCCCAGCACATGTGCAGCTAGCACTAGTGAGCAGGTGTAATTACATCTCCGTCCCACTGAAGTAAATGGGATGGCATAGTTGTAATTACACTGCTGTGATGTCAGTGGCGAGCAGGTAAACGGTGAAGAGAACTGCTCGTACGAGTGTTGCGGTCTCTTCAAACAGCTGATCAGTGGGGAAGCCGGGAGCCGGACCCCCGCCAATCTGATATTGATGACCTATCCTGAGGAAAGGTCATCAATATAAAAAAAGCGCACAATCCCTTTCAGGCCCCTTTCACACGGGCGAGAATTCTGCGTGGGTGCAATGCGCACCCGCACTGAATCCGGACCCATTCACTTCAATGGGGTTGTTCAGATGAGCGGTGATTTTGGCGCATCACTTGTGCGTTGCGTGAAAATCGCAGCATGTTTTATATTCTGAGTTTTTCACGCAACGCAGGCCCCATAAAAATGAATGGGTCTGCATGAAAATCGCAAGCATCCGCAAGCAAGTGTGGATGCAGTGTGATTTTCACGCATGGTTGCTAGGAGACGATCGGGATGAGCAACCCCATTAAAGTCTAATCTCTGTATTATTTTCCATTATAACATGGTTATAAAGGGAAAATAGCATTCTTAATACAGAATGCTTGCTAAAATGTGGCTTGAGGGGTTAAAAAATAAATTAACTCCCCTCATCCTCTTGTTCGTGGAGCCATCATAGTCTTCTTTCAGGACCTGCGCTGACGTCACCACGCGGTGAGTGCGATTACATCAAAGGTCCTTTTGCAGGTCCTGAAAGAAGAAGAAAAGAGTATTACACTCACCGGTAATCCGGTTTCCTGGAAGTCTCCATGACACCAAGTCCTGAGATTGACTTCCTTCTGATTGGACAGGAAAAACATAGAGAGGTTAAAACCCCCACCCCCTCCTCACATCACCAGTGTATTTTAACGAAGAACCCCAGGATGAAAGGATAATAGCTAATAGCAGAAAAAAAGGGTGGGATATATGTGGTGTCATGGAGACTTCCAGGAAACCGGATTACCGGTGAGTGTAATACTCTTTTCCCCAGTCGTCTCCATGACACCAAGTCCTGAGACAATATCAAAGATACAATTAGGGGGGGACAACTGCCGACAGGACCTTACGTCCAAATCTTAGGTCGTCATTAGCAGCTACATCTAGTCTGTAGTGCTTAGTGAAAGTATGAACTCTTTTCCATGTTGCTGCCCTGCAAATCTGTTGTAAGGAGGCTGAGGCTTTTTCCGCCCAGGAGGCAGCCATGCCTCTCGTAGAATGTGCTTTTAGGGAAGCAGGGACGTCTTTTCCCTGAGCTTTATATGCTTCGGAGATTGCCATCTTAATCCATCTGGAGATGGAACTTTTTGCCGCTCTCTTCCCTTTGTTAGGACCTGAAAATTGGACAAACAGATTTTTGTCTTTTCTCCAAAGGCTGGTAGCTTCCAGGTACTTTAAGACCGCTCTCCGGACATCTAATGTGTGGTAAGTGATTTCTTGATCGTTTTTCGGATCGTCACAGAACGAGGGGAGAACAATGTCCTGAGACCTATGGAAGGTCGAGACTACCTTGGGGAGGAAAGTCGGATCTAATTTGAAAACTAATTTGTCCTCAAATATTGCAAGGAATGGTTCTTGGATGGACAAGGCCTGCAGCTCACAGACCCTTCTGGCTGAGGTTATTGCCACCAGAAAAATCGTTTTAATGGTAAGCCATCTGATGTGGATAGAGTCCAGAGGTTCGAATGGATCGGAGGTTAGACCCCCTAGTACCGTATTAAGGTTCCATGGTGGCACCATGTTTCTAATTGTAGGTCTGATCCTATCTGCTGCCTTAAGGAATCTGGATATCCAGGGATGTTCCGTTAGCTTGGTATTATATAGTGCTCCTAAAGCCGATACCTGGACCCTAAGGGTATTGGGGGATAGACCTAAATCTAGCCCTTCTTGAAGAAAATCCAGGATTAGTGAGATGTTGGCTCTAAACTGGTTGAAGGAGGTCCCAGACCAATCAGCAAATTTCTTCCATATTTTTTGGTACTTGTCGTTGGTACTCTGTTTCCTGCTAAGGAGTAAGGTGTTCACTACTTTTTTTGATAGACCAAAGTTTAATAAGTTGGATTCTTCAGAATCCAGGCTGTTAACTTTAGTATTTTCAGGTCTGGGTGAGAAATGGGCCCCTGACTTAGAAGGTCCGGCCTCTGAGGTAGAAGGAGAGGAGCTTCCACGCTGAGGGCTTTCAAGAGGGAGAACCAACTTCTCTTGGGCCAGAAGGGGGTTATCAGGATTAGTGTACACTTTTCTTTTAGGAACTTCTGTAACACTCTGGGGATAAGCGGAAATGGGGGGAAGGCGTAGACTAAGTTTGTTGTCCAACTCTGGTTGAGGGCGTCTACTGCCCGAGGATGATCCCTGGGGTTGAGGGAGAAGAACTGGTTTAGCTGATGATTTCTCCTGGATGCAAACAGGTCTATCGTCGGCCTGCCCCATTTCTTTGTGATTAAATGGAAGGCTTCTGGAGCTAACATCCATTCCCCTGGGTCTAGTCTGTGCCGGCTTAGGTAATCGGCCTGAATGTTTAAAACTCCCTTCAAATGAACCGCTGAAAGAGATTGAATGTTGCCTTCTGCCCAGGAAAAGATTTTGTTTGCCAGGTTCTGTAGCAGGCGATGCCTTGTGCCTCCCTGGTGTTGGATAAAGGCCACGGCTGTAGCGTTGTCCGAGTAGACTAGGACGTGACGACCCTTTGCCAGCTGACTTGTGTGTTTCAGTGCTTCCCACACTGCCCTCAGCTCCTTGAAATTTGAGGATTGCTGGCTCACGTAATTCCCCCATGTTCCCTGGTAGGAGTTCCCCTGGACGACCGCTCCCCACCCGTGGAGGCTGGCATCTGTTGTGATGACTAGAGGGAGATCTTGTGCCCAGAAAATCCCGTTTTCTAGGTTCGAATTGCTGAGCCACCAAGTTAGTGATTTTTTGGTCTCTGCATCTAAGAATATTTTCCTCTCTAGGGTTAATTGCGATCTGTTCCATTTGTCTAAGATGAATTTCTGGAGTGGTCTTAGATGGAACTGTGCCCAGGCAACTGCTGGAATGCAAGCGGACAGACTCCCTAGTACCTTCATGGCCTGTCTTATTGAACAGAATTTCTCCTTCTTGAACTTCCTCAAAGCTGTCTGAAGTTTTACTATCTTTTGAGGTGGTAGAAAGGATCTTTGGGAGACTGTGTCTAGAGTAATGCCCAGAAAAACTTTCCGTTTGGATGGGATTAAATCCGATTTTTTCCAATTGATGAGCCAACCTAGGCTCTGTAGATGATCCAGGACTAACCCGAGATGGATTCCCATGGTCTCTATGTTGTCCGCCACTACCAGTAGGTCGTCCAGATAGGGGATCACACAAATTGCCTTTTCTCTCAAGGTTGTCAAGGCTTCCGCCATTATTTTGGTAAAAACCCTTGGGGCAGAAGAGATCCCGAAGGGGAGACACCTGAACTGGAAATGCTGAATGTTTCCCTCCAATTCTATTGCGAACCTTAGGAATTCCCTTGATGACCTGTGAATTGGGACGTGATAATAGGCGTCGCTTAAATCTATTGTGGCCATCACTGCATCCTTTTTTAAGAGTTTCACTGCTGACTTCAGGGTCTCCATTTTGAATTTTTGATATCTTACGTATTTGTTTAGATGTTTCAGATTTATAATTACCCTGGATTTCCCGTTTGGTTTCTTTATAATGAAGAGGCGGGAATAGAATCCCAGTCCTGTCTGATTTTTCGGGACGGGCTCTATGGCGTCCAAGGTTAATAGGTTTTTTATGTCGTTTTTTAAAGTCCCAGTTTGAGATGGGGGAAGGGTAGTGATCACATATTTCTGTGGAGGGGAAGAGAGAAGATCTATCAGATAACCCTCTTGTATAATACTTAAGATCCACCGGCTGTTTGTTACATGCTCCCAAGATCTTAGAAAGGAGCTGAGTCTTCCCCCCACTGGTATGGCGTCATTGTTTGTTGTTGGATGAGGAGGCTTCGGCCCGATTTGGGTTGAAGAGGAAGCTTCTCCCCCTGCCTCCCTTCGCATAGCTCCACCTCCCAGTCTTCCCTTTATCTTTTTTATTTTCGGGTTGAAAAAAATCGGTCACGAAAGGGCTGCCTTTTTTGTTTATATCTTTCCTCTGGAAACCCTCTTTTTTTATTTGTCGCGTTGTCTAGGATTTTATCTAGATCTTCTCCGAAAACGTACTGACCGTGGAAGGGGAGTGCGATTAATTTATTTTTAGATGTGATATCTCCTGACCACGCTTTAAGCCATAGTGCCCTTCTCGCTGTATTTGAGAGAACAGCTGTACGGGCGGACAGTTTAACTGATTCAGCAGCTGCGTCTGCTAGAAAGGAGGTTGCCATCTTTAATAGAGGCAAGCTCTCTAGAATTTGATCCCGTGGTGTCTTATTGACCAGATGTATCTCTAGCTGGTCTAGCCAAAGGTTCAGTGTTCTGGCCACACATGTGGAGGCAACGCCCGGTTTGAGAAGGGCCGCCGTAGTCTCCCAGGTCTTTCGCAAGAGACTCTCCGCTTTCCTGTCTAGAGGATCTTTCAATTGTGCTGAGTCTTCAAACGGTAGGGCCGTATGTTTTGCTACCTTGGCCACTGGCGCGTCTACTTTGGGAATGGTCTCCCAATCCATACAGTCCTCTTGGCTAAAGGGGTAGCGCCTCTTAATTCCTCTTGGGATAAAGGATCCTTTATCCGGTTTTTCCCATTCAGACCTAATTAATTTTTGGACACTATCAGGGACTGGAAAAACGGCCTTCTTCCTTTCACCTAGACCCCCAAAAATTTCTTGCTGGGTAGACCTAGGGGTTTTAGGCATCTCCATCTGAATGGTGGCCCTGATGGCCCTGATAAGTTCATCAATATCTTCAGGATTGAACAGGAAGCGCTTATATTCGCCCTCTTCATCTGAAGATGCCGGGTGTTTTTGGACAGATTCGGAGTCTGAGACCGCCAGCCCCTCAGAGTCGGAATCCAGGATAAGTGATTTAACACTACGGGCGTCCTGAGTGGGGGGAACTTTGGGGGGAGTAGGTTCTCTGGTAGTTAAGGCTAGCTGAACCTCTTCTTTTACCACTTTTCTAATGTCTTCAATTAGACTAGAAGACTCAGACTTGATGACACTGGCAGTACATTCTTTACACAGGGGCTTGGATCCAGTGTTAGACAATCTTTTGCAGCAAATACCACATTTTCTAGTTTTTTTGGCTGCAGAAGCCGAATCCTTTTCTCCCTGAAATGGTAAGGGAGGAAAGGATGAGCAGACTGAACCCACCATACAAGGCATGTACCTGAGAACAGGTTACTCACTGTCCCAGGGTTTGATGCAGGCTCGGTTCCAGAGCCCGGCGTGAGGGGGGTGCTCATCTTGACTCCCGACCGCTTCAGAGATGCTTCACCAAAATATGTGAGCCGCGCTATGCAGGGCGCCGTTACACAGGTCCTGAGCGTTTTTATAGTGTCTCCATGTGCTTCTCATGCTGCAGGACCTGTGGCGCATGTTGATGACGTCAGCGCGCTTAGCTCCGCCCCCGGCGTCTGACGTCATCCGCCTGCCGGCCGGAAGGGACACATCACAGTGCCGATCCGCCGTGTTCCTCCTTCCCTCTGCATCAAGCCCTCCGGGACCGCCGCAGAGGGAATCTTCGCAGGGGCACTACCTATGTGCCCGAGCCCAGGCCTAACCAAACGGAGGAGGGAGAGCTGCACTGCAGATCCGACCTCGGCCCAGATGAAAAAAATAACTCCAGGTGAGCCCAAACGAGCTCCGTGCACCTCTCCTGCTTCCTATCCTGATGGGACAGGAAAAACACTGGTGATGTGAGGAGGGGGTGGGGGTTTTAACCTCTCTATGTTTTTCCTGTCCAATCAGAAGGAAGTCAATCTCAGGACTTGGTGTCATGGAGACGACTGGGGAAAGAAGACGATGCCGGCTGCGTGAACAAGAGGATGAGGTGAGCTTTTTTGTTTTTTTTTTAACCCCTCAAGCCACATTTTAGAAAGCATTCTGTATTAAGAATGCTATTATTTTCCCTTATAACATGGTTTCCGTGCGGGTGCAATGCGTGACGTAAACACATAGCACCTACACTGAATCCTAACCCATTTATTTCAATGGGTCTGTGTACATGAGCGTTGTTTTTCACGCATCACTTCTGCAATGCGTGAAAATTGCAGCATGTTCTATATTCTGCATTTTTCACACAGCTTAGGCTCCACAGAAATTAAATCGGGCTACGTGAATAACGCATTGAATCCGCAAGCAAGTGCGGATGCAATGTGTTTTTCACTGATTGCTAGATGTTGTTTGTAAACATTCAGTTTTTATAACGCGTGTGAAAAACGCATCAAAACACATTGCACCTGCGCAGAAAAAAACTGAACAACTGAACACAATCGCAGACAAAACTGATTGAACTTGCTTGCAAAATGGTGCGAGTTTCACTGAACGCACCCTGAACGCATCCGGAGCCAATCCGTCACGCTCGTGTGAAAAAAGCCTAAGTGTCACGGATGTATTAGGGGAGAACACCAAAAGACAACAAGACGGAAGGGAAAAGACACTAGGCCTCACCGCTAGGGAAGGAAAAGAGTCACCACCTATGAAACCCTGCTCCTGGCCCTGACTCCTATCCGTATGGGCACCTCTCGATGGTAGAGATGCCTATACACAGGAACCTAGAAAACCCTGGTGGCCCTCAGATGCCCTAGACTTATTCCCTGGTGAAGGAACCAGCGTCTCACTGAGGCCTAGTAAACAACAGAGGGGGGGGGGGGGGGGGGATACAAAACACAACAAGCGGAACACTTAACTTCTACCCAGACGAGTACAGAACGCTCTCCAGAATCTGGAAACAGACTGAGTCCCTCTATCGGACACCACATCAGAGGGAATGCCATGTAGTTTCACGATATTGTCGACAAACACCTGCGCAAGAGTTTTAGCATTGGGTAGACTAGGTAATGCAATAAAGTGTGCCATTTTACTAAAACGATCGACAACCACCAGAATAACGGTCTTTCCTGAAGAATTCGGTAAATCCGTGATAAAATCCATGGGCAAATAGGTCCAAGGTCTGGACGGGATGGGCAATGGAAGCAGAGATCCGGAAGGCCGAGTATGTGTCACCTTAGCACGTGCACAGGTACCACAGGCTGACACAGTCCTCAATACACTTACGCAACCCCGGCCACCAGAATCTGCGAGAGATGAGATCGATAGTCGATCTGCTCCCAGGGTGCCCAGCAAGCACCGTACAGTCATGTTCCTCGAACACCTTGTGACGTAATTCGGGGGGGGGGGGAACAAACAATTTCCCCTGAGGACAAGAGTCCGGAGCATCCTCCTGTGCCTCCAACACCCTGGCCTCGAGATCAGGATAAAGAGCGGATATAACCACCTCTTCAGATAAAATGGGACTAGGGTCATTAGACTCACCCCCCCCCCCCCCCCCAGGAAAGCTACGTGACAAAGCATCCGCCTTGACGTTCTTAACCCCAGGGCGGTAAATGACGATGGAGTTAAATCTGGTAAAAAAGAATGACCATCTGGCCTGCCTTGGGTTCAGTCGCTTAGCCGACTCCAAGTAGGCCAGATTCTTGTGATCCGTAATTACCGTAATAGGATGAATTGATCCTTCCAACCAATGCCGCCATTCCTCGAACGCCAACTTAATGGCCAGCAATTCCCTACATCATAATTCCTTTCAGCAGTCGAAAGTTTTTTTAGAGAAAAATGCACATGCGCGCCATTTACTGGGTGAAGGACCCTGCACATATCCCCTCTCCATAACAGCGCCACCCACAGATCCCCCTCTCCATAACAGCGCCACCCACAGATCTCCCTCTCCATAACAGCGCCACCCACAGATCCCCCTCTCCATAACAGCGCCACCCACAGATCCCCCTCTCCATAACAGCGCCACCCACAGATCCCCCTCTCCATAACAGCGCCACCCACAGATCCCCCTCTCCATAACAGCGCCACCCACAGATCCCCCTCTCCATAACAGCGCCACCCACAGATCCCCCTCTCCATAACAGCGCCACCCACAGATCCTCCTCTCCATAACAGCGCCACCCACAGATGAATTTCATTCATGAAAAAGAATTATTAATAAAATCATTTTTAAAAAAAAGTATTTTTAAAGTATTTGGGCAAAAAGGCAGTTTCGGTTTCGGTTTTCGGTCAAGGGCATCCTGAATTTTCGGTTTCGGACCAGAATTTTCATTTCGGTGCACCCCTAGTAGTTGGTAAACCCCAAAAACCGCATAAGAGCTTTCAGATTTTCGGGTCGATCCCAGTCCAACACAGCACGGACCTTATCGGGATCCATACGAAAACCTGAGGATGATAGCAGGTAACCCAGAAATTGCACTTCCTGTACAGTAAATACACACTTTTCCATCTACAGGGCCTACCAGTAGCCATTTGGCTCCAGGAGAAGTATATAGTGGGCTCAGCATGCATGTTGGTACTTGCATCCCTGGATCCGATGAAAGCTGTAACGGCACCGGATGGGGTTAAAAGCAGAGTGTGCCTGGCATTCATGCTGTACCTGCGCTCCCTGGACTTTGTGTGGCTGTCATGGCCCATAAACAGGTAGGAACTAGTGTTAGGGACCACTCATAGAGGCGACCTTGACGTGGTGAGTGGCTTATTACGCTTTGGCCAAAATGTACACCAATGCCTCATTCAACATCCAGCATGGAGGCAGGGCGGAGTGCTGGTTGCAGAGTGCTATTGCATTTGTGTTCTTTTCTTTGAATAAATTAGTATGTCATCACGGTATACAACGACAAACTTCCCCACCAGATGATAAAAGATGTCATTGACAAAGTGTTGAAAAACTGCAGGAGCATTGGTTAACCCAAAGGCATGACCAGGTTTTCAAAATGACCCTCAGGGGTATTAAATGCGGTCTTCCACTCATCCCCCTCCTTGATCCTTACCAGATTATATGCCCCCCTCAGATCCAATTTAGAGAACACCTTGGCACCAACAATCTGACTAAACAAATCCGGAATCGAAGGAAGGGGGTAAGGATCACGGACGGTAATACGATTGAGCTCACGGAAGTCCAGACATGGTCTCAGGGTACCATCCTTTTTCTTTACAAAGAAAAATCCAGCAGCCACTGGGGACTTGGATGGTCTAATATGTCCCTTTGCCAAACTCTCGGTAATATACTCTCGCATAGCCCTTCTTTCGGGTTCCGAAAGATTATACAACTGACATTTGGGCAATTTAGCTCCGGGAATAAGATTGACGGGACAGTCATACTCCCGGGTGCAGAGGCAACTCCTGATTACCATTCTCAGAAAACACATCAGAAAATTCAGAAATGAACGAGGGTACAGTTTTAGTGGTAACCATAAAGAACGATGCATTAAGACAGTTGTCCATGCAAAAATCACTCCACTCGAGAATCTGTCTCGCCTGCCAATCGATTATGTTTGCTTAATCATGGTAAGCCCAACACCAACGGAGCAGGCAGACCCTCCAACACATAACAGGAGATAGATTCCTGATGCAAATCACCCACTCTTAAATGAATGTCATTCACTACCTGCGACAGGCATTTTTGGGCGAGAGGTGCTGAGTCAATTGCAAAGACAGAAATACTATTCTCTAATGCATTAGTAGTCAACCCGTGAATGCGTACAAACTGTCCATCAATCAAGTTAACTCCTGCCCCAGTGTCGATAAAAGCTTTGATTTTCACAGTTTTGGACTCTAGCGCCACCTCGGCTGACAGGAGAAAACGGGTACTACCAGTAAAAGACAAAAGTAGGTTTTCTTGCTGCCCACCCACACTTCCAATAGTAATTTGGGGATTAAACTTTTTTTTTCTTTGGTTTACACCTTGATGCTGCAAGTATGGACAAATATTCACAAAATGTCCCTTCTTGCGACAACAAAAGCAGACTCCTTTCACATGACCCAAGCTTTTGCCAGTAGTTCCAGGAGTAGCTCCTCCTAACTGCATAGGCTCATCACAAGGCACAACCACCCGAGTCTCTCCACCATAAGTGTCAAAGGAAGCAGTACCCTTATTGGACAGTACATTCTGAAGGTGAGGACCCCTAGATCTCTCCCTCAGGCATCTATCAAGACGTACAGCAAGGGACATAGCTGCTTCCAATGACTCTGGCTTTTCATGAAAATCCTATGCGTCCTGCAGTCTCTCAGAGAGACCCTGGCAGAATTGGCTAACGGAGAGCAGAATCGTTTCACTCTGTATCCGTAGCCCATCTCCTAAATTCAGAGCAAAAGGTCTCCGCAGAACATTCTCCCTGCCGCAAACCCCGTAACTTGGTCTCGGCCTGAGAGATCCGATCCGGGTCATCATAGATTAGACCCAAGGCTCTAAAGAATTCATCCACCGACCGGAGGGACGGTGATCCGGTCGGCAGAGAAAAAGCCCAAGATTGTGTGTCCTCTTTAACCGCCTCCGGAACGCCTAACGCAGGATCACGTTCCGGAGGCGGCAGCCCTGCGCAGAGTCACGCATATATGCGTCATCTCGCGAGACGCAAGATTTCCTGTGAACGCGCGCACACAGGCGCGCGCGTTCACAGGATCGGAAGGCAAGCGAGTGGATCTCCAGCCTTCCCTTTTGTTTGGATCGACCACCAGAGGACACAGGTAGCTCAGTAATAAGTAGCACCAAGCACCACTACACTACACCCCCCCCTGTCACTTATTAACCCCTGATCACCCCATATAGACTCCCTGATCACCCCCCTGTCATTGATCACCCCCTGTAAGGCTCCATTCAGATGTCCGTATGATTTTTACGGATCCACTGATACATGGATCGGATCCGCAAAACACATACGGACATCTGAATGGAGCCTTATAGGGGGGTGATCAATGACAGGGGGGTGATCACCCCATATAGACTCCCTGATCACCCCCCTGTCATTGATCACCCCCCTGTCAGGCTCCATTCAGACATTTTTTTGGCCCAAGTTAGCGGAAATATATATTTTTTTCTTACAAAGTCTCATATTCCACTAACTTGTGTCAAAAAATAAAATCTCACATGAACTCACCATACCCCTCACGGAATCCAAATGCGTAAAAATTTTTAGACATATATATTCCAGACTTCTTCTCACGCTTTAGGGCCCCTAGAATGCCAGGGCAGTATAAATACCCCACATGTGACCCCATTTCGGAAAGAAGACACCCCAAGGTATTCCGTGAGGGGCATATTGAGTCCATGAAAGATTTAAATTTTTGTCCCAAGTTAGCGGAAAGGGAGACTTTGTGAGAAAAAAATAAAAAATATCAATTTCCGCTAACTTGGGACAAAAATTTAAATCTTTCATGGACTCAATATGCCCCTCACGGAATACCTTGGGGTGTCTTCTTTCCGAAATGGGGTCACATGTGGGGTATTTATACTGCCCTGGCATTCTAGGGGCCCTAAAGCGTGAGAAGAAGTCTGGAATATAAATCTCTAAAAATGCCCTCATAAAAGGAATGTGGGCCCCTTTGCGCATCTAGGCTGCAAAAAAGTGTCACACATCTGGTATCGCCGTACTCAGGAGAAGTTGGGCAATGTGTTTTGGGGTGTCATTTTACATATACCCATGCTGGGTGAGATAAATATCTTGGTCAAATGCCAACTTTGTATAAAAAAAAAAAAATGGGAAAAGTTGTCTTTTGCCGAGATATTTCTCTCACCCAGCATGAGTATATGTAAAAAGACACCCCAAAACACATTGCCCAACTTCTCCTGAATACAGCGATACCACATGTGTGACTTTTTTGTAGCCTAGGTGGGCAAAGGGGCCCACATTCCAAAGAGCACCTTTCGGATTTCACTGGCCATTTTTTACAGATTTTGATTTCAAACTACTTACCACACATTAGGGCCCCTAGAATCCCAGGGCAGTATAACTACCCCACAAGTGACCCCATTTTGGAAAGAAGACACCCCAAGGTATTCGCTGATGGGCATAGTGAGTTCATGGAAGTTTTTATTTTTTGTCACAAGTTAGTGGAATATGAGACTTTGTAAGAAAAAAATAATCATTTTCCGCTAACTTGTGACAAAAAATAAAAAGTTCTATGAACTCACTATGCCCATCAGCGAATACCTTAGGGTGTCTACTTTCCGAAATGGGGTCATTTGTGGGGTGTTTGTACTGTCTGGCTATTGTAGAACCTCAGGAAACATAACAGGTGCTCAGAAAGTCAGAGCTGCTTCAAAAAGCGGGAATTCACATTTTTGTACCATAGTTTGTAAAACACCATAACTTTTACCCAAACATTTTTTTTTATCAAAGACATGTAGAACAATAAATTGAGAAAAATTTATATATGGATGTTGTTAAATTTCGATTAATAACAAAAAAAGTAAAAATGTCAGCAGCAATGAAATACCACCAAATGAAAGCTCTATTAGTGAGAAGAAAAGGAGGTAAAATTCATTTGGGTGGTAAGTTGCATGACCGAGCAATAAACGGTTAAAGTAGTGTAGGTCGGAAGTGTAAAAAGTGGCCTGGTCATTAAGGGTGTTTAAGCTAGAGGGGGCTGAGGTGGTTAAGTAATGAAATAATCATACCCACACGTTGACACTCATCACCAGAACAGTATGGACGAAGCCTAAAGTATAATTTACATGACTCCCTGAACCGGATGAAATTGTCACCACCCCCGGAAAACCTGTCCGGGAGAGCCACCTTCGGTTCAGGGCAGGCCTAGAACCCACCACCGGAACCAGAAGCCTATGGGCTCTGAATTTGCAAAACCATCGCACGGAGGTCTGCTACCTCCAAAGTCAGATTCTGCAGCTGTTCGACCAGTGCAGTAATAGCATCCATAGCTGCACAGATCAGAACAAAAAATGGCGGTATGGGCTCTGGATAATGTCACAGATGTATTAGGGGAGAACACCAAAAGACAACAAGACGGAAGGGAAAAGACACTAGGCCTCACCGCTAGGGAAGGAAAAGGGTCACCACCTATGAAACCCTGCTCCTGGCCCTGACTCCTATCCGTATGTGCACCTCTCGATGGTAGAGATGCCCATACACAGGAACCTAGAAAACCCTGGTGGCCCTCAGATGCCCTAGACTTATTCCCTGGTGAAGGAACCAGCGTCTCACTGAGGCCTAGTAAACAACAGAGGGGAAGGGGGGGGGGGGAATACAAAACACAACAAGCGGAACACTTAACTTCTAAGGATGATGGATGATCAAGACTTCAACTAGAACCACACTCCAGCTCTTCCAACACCAAATGAAGCTGTCCAGAGCAAGGAGGGATGGGTGGAGTCAAACTAAATAGGGGAAGGTAAAGGTCACATGATCCACACCTGAACAGGAGGTGTGGACATACAAGCAACACACAGACAAAGTGAAACCAAAAGATGATGTCAGATCACTAATGAGCAGATAATCTTTCAGATCTTCTCAAACCTGTCACCGGTGTGACACTAAGTCTTCGTTCACATCTGCCAGTAGCTTCCATCACAGATTCTGTCAAAGAAGCCTGATGATATAATGCAGCATGTTAATGAGGTGTGTGTGGAACTGTTGGCTCATTTGGACCACATTGACACTTCCATAATTTTTGTTGTATTTTCATTCCAATTATCTTTTGATTGAACACTCTGCAATTTAAAGCTCCAAGGAGAAAGCACATGGAGCTCCTCTCAGCTAACCCTAGACTCACTGACTGAACTAGGGGTCTGTCAGCAGATTTGCACCTATGAAACTGTGCGCTTGGCAGCTGAAGACATCAGTGTTGGTCCTATGTTCATATGTGCCTGCATTGCTGAGAAAATTTTTATATATGCAAATGAACCTCTAAGAGCAACGGGGGCGTTGCCTTTACACCTAGAGGCTCTGCTCTCTCTGCAACTGCGGAGTCCTCTGCACTTTGACAGGGCCAGGCAGTGTGACTATCATCACACCTGCCCCTGTCAATCAAAGTGCAGAGGGCGAGGCAGTTGTAGAAAAAGCAGAGCCTCTAGGTGTAAGGCCTCTTTCACACTACCATTTTTTTTTTCCGTTTTGCGGGCCCTTTTTAGCGTTCCGTATACGGTCCGTATACGGAACCATTCATTTCAATGGGTCCGCAAAAAAAAACGAAATGTACTCCGTATGCATTCCGTTTCCGTATCTCCGTTCCGTGCAAAGATAGAACATGTCCTATATTTGGCCGCAAATCACGTTCCGTGGCTCCATTAAAGGGCTTGTTCACACGAACGTTTTTTGCGTTCCGTATACGGGCAGTTTATTGCGTTCCGTATACGGTCCGTATACAGAACCATTAATTTCAATGGGTCCGCAAAAAAAAATGGAATGCACTCCGTGAGCATTCCGTTTCCGTATGTTCGCATTTACGTTCCGCTACATTTTGAGTCTTGTCCTATTATTGTCCGCAAATCACATTCCGTGGCTCCATTCAAGTCAATGGGTCCGCAAAAAAAAAACCAGAACACATATGGAAATGCATCCATATGTCTTCCGTATCCGTTCCGTTTTTGCGGAACCATCTATTTAAAATGTTATTCCCAGCCCAATTTTTTCTATGTAATGACTGTATACTGTATATGCCATACGGAAAAACAGAATGGAGAAACGGAACCGAAACGGAAACACAACGAAAACAAAAAACAGAACAACGGATCCGGAAAAAACGGCCTGCAAAACACTGAAAAAGGCATACGGTCGTGTAAAAGAGGCCAAAGTCAATGGGTCCGCAAAAAAACGGAATGCATACGGAAATGCATCCGTATGTCTTCCGTATCCATTCCGTTTTTTGTGGAACCATCTATTTAAAAAATGTTATGCCCAGCCCAATTTGTTCTATGTAATTACTGTATACTGTATATGCCATACGGAAAAACGGAACGGAAACACAACGGAAACAAAAAAACTGAACGGATCCGTGAAAAACGGACCGCAAAACACTGAAATAGCCATACGGTCGTGTGAAAGAGGCCTAAAGGAGGTGATTTCTCCCTGCTCTGCCGTAAGATTTGGCTAGTTTATGACAAGTCTGGAGTTGTTCTTTGCCAACATTTACACCTGTTTACAGTAAGTAGACTTGCCGGGACCGCTCCCCGCTCCTCCTAACTCCTGAACACGGTGTAAAACAGGCCATACGACAAAATATTGTCGCTCGGCCAGTTAAACAGGGAACTTGTGACTATTTTTAGTCGCAAGTCCCTTACTAAATGTCCCTCAGTGCTTGCAAAAAAAGTAAAAAAAAAAAAAAAAAAAAGCATGTGGTTATCGTTTTGGCTTTTCTTAATAGTAAAAAATAAAGGGGGACATTTATTAAGGCCTCATGCACACGGCCGTTGTTTTGGTCCGCATCCGAGCCGCAGTTTTGACGGCTCGAATGCGGACCCATTCACTTCAATGGGGCCGCAAAAGATGCAGACAGCACTCAGTGTGCTGTCCGCATCCATTGCTCCGTTCCGTGGTCCGCAAAAAAAATAAATAACCTGTCCTATTCTTGTCCGCGCTTTGCGGACAAGAATAGGCAGTTATATTAAAGGCTGTCCGTGCCGTTCCGCAAATTGCGGAACGCACACGGACGCATCCGTGTTTTGCGGATCCGCGGTTTGCAGGCCACAAAACACACAACGGCTGTGTGCATGAGGCCTAAGACTGCCGTTTGCCACGCTGGTCTGAAGTCCTTCTGCACTGCCGGAGGAAGCACTAAAGTTATGTAGAGGTGCAGGCTTGGAAAAGTGGTGTGAGCGGGTAAAAATCGCAAGTTTTGGCACACATATGCCATGCGCCAAGAGTTTGCGACACCTTTATGCCACTTTTGGCGTGATAAATGTCCCCCCAAAATTTATGTGGGTAGAGCTATAAAAAAAAACACACCAAAATAACCCTATGCGCTTCTTTTTTTATGTTTTTTTGCAAACAGTAGGGGTCATCATGGCCCCTTACGCCAAGGGATGGAGGGAGAGCGAGAGGCGGCACAGAGGATTAGGAGGCGGCGCAGAAGTCTGGAAAGGCGGCGCTGGGCACGAACGGCGGTGGGTGCGACGGGCATCTTGCACCCATTAACATCCCCTTGGGCACCTTATTTGTTTGACTGACAGGTTAGTAAAAGCTGTTTTTTTAGCAAAATAAGGCTACAGATCACATTTAGAAGCCCACATTAGGAATCGTGATGAGGCCCTGAACATCAGCATATGTTTAGCTGACAGGGGTGAAACCTGGTGACAGAATCCCTTTAAATGACGGCTCGCAAGAGCCCAGGGGCAGCGTTCACTTCGTTGGAGGCCAGGCTGCTCTGCCTCTTTTGCTCATATGCCTGCCCAGCTATGGATTGCGGACCCATTCAAGTGAACGGGTCCGCATTAGAGATGAGCGAACTTCTGTTTTAAGTTTGGCGTCTAAAGTTCGGCTTCCGGTTAGCGGAGGATCCCGATATGGATTCCGAATTCCGTTGTGGTCCGTGGTAGCGGAATCAATAATGGCCATTATTGATTCCGCTACCACGGACCACAACGGAATTCGGAATCCATATCGGGATCCTCCGCTATCCGGAAGCCGAACTTTAGACGCCAAACTTAAAACAGAAGTTCGCTCATCTCTAGTCCGCATCCATAATGCGGGGAGCACGCGGCTGGTGCCTGCATATTGCGGACCTGCTGTTTATTAGGCCTCATTCACACAACCATACCAGATCCGTGCCCGTATTGCGGCCGTGTGCGCACCGTATCAGGCATACAGACCTACTGTATTCACTGGAACGGGTACGCATTCTGGTGGATACGGTGCAGAACGGAGGCATGAATACGGAGTCCATATTAGCACTATGGAGCGCTTCCGTGGTTTTTTTGCAGTGCGGACCGTTGGATGCGAATCACGGACCTCATTTAAGTGAATGAGTCCACGTCCGCAGACGTCGGGCACAAGGGACGGTAGTGTGCATGAAGCCTGTGAAAGCCATACTCAGGAGCAGGTCTAAAACGGACAGGAGGAGACACATTTTTCCATGATACTTTCTGTCTGTCGGTTCCACTCCAAGTTTTGTCTTAAATACTGACTGTGTGAAAGCGGCCATAGGGAAGGATTGTCAGGCATTGGTGAAGCGCAATGAGCCGGTATCTCCAGCCATTCTCCTAGTCCTCAGCCAGGACCGGACACCACGTGAACAATCCCCTTCACACTTCCCCCTCACCTCACATCCATCCCTTCCCCAGTTACTACCATCAGACTTACGAAACAGGCGGCGGGATTGGCGCAGGCGCGTCACGTGACTCAATTGTATAACTGTGACTATTTTGTTACACAAGCTGTTGCTCCTTATCTTTCGCCCTGAACCCGGGGCCGGTGTGACAACGTGTCCCGGGCAGAGAGCGGCGCGCACACAGCTTTCCCCGAGGTGCCGAGTCCGGGAGCTGTATCTCCATGGTGGAGCTGCCACACCAGGGAGGGGACGTAGCCATGGAGATGCAATAGGCGGGGAGGGATGATTACTCCCAGCGCGCGGACCGGGTCGTGTGGCTGACGTTCTGTCTAGAAAGTTACACAAGGTTCTGGAAAGAGAAGGCGGCGAGCGGTGCCCCGGCATCTACAGGGAGCGTCGCCCCGTGCCCGCACCCATCACTGTGTACCAGGAGCGGTCAGTGCCCGCACCCATCACTGTGCCCTGTGTACCGGGAGCGACCAGTGCCCGCACCCATCACTGTGTACCGGCAGCCATCAGTGCCCGCACACCGCTTTTGCATGGAGCTGCTGGACCCCGGAGTTCTGGTCACCGGAGCCTCCTTCTCCTGTTTCCGCCTGTTGAATGGAAGGCTGGAGAGCCTGATTCCCGCACCCAGCTCCGCGCTCAGGAACCCCTGGAAATGGAGGAACATCTGGACATCGCTGGTGCACAGTCTCCTGACAGGAATCTGGGCACTGCTGGGGTGAGAGTGAGGGGGCGCTGCTGGGGTGAGAGTGAGGGGGCGCTGCTGGGGTGAGAGTGAGGGGGCGCTGCTGGGGTGAGAGTGAGGGGGCGCTGCTGGGGTGAGAGTGAGGGGGCGCTGCTGGGGTGAGAGGGAGGGGGCGCTGCTGGGGTGAGAGTGAGGGGGCGCTGCTGGGGTGAGAGTGAGGGGGCGCTGCTGGGGTGAGAGTGAGGGGGCGCTGCTGGGGTGAGAGTGAGGGGGCGCTGCTGGGGTGAGAGTGAGGGGGCGCTGCTGGGGTGAGAGTGAGGGGGCACTGGGAAGAGGGATAGATAGTGATATGGATGAACATGGAACACATGCTCCATAATATACTCCGATGCGCACCCCATGTGATCCGTGTATGTATCTAATCCCTGAATGTGGGGTACTTCTATAGGGATCCGTGTATGGATCTAATCCCTGAATGTGGGGTACTTCTATAGGGATCCGTGTATGGATCTAATCCCTGAATGTGGGGTACTTCTATAGGGATCCGTGTATGGATCTAATCCCTGGATGTGGGGTACTTCTATAGGGATCCGTGTATGGATCTAATCCCTGAATGTGGGGTACTTCTATAGGGATCCGTGTATGGATCTAATCCCTGAATGTGGGGTACTTCTATAGGAATCCGTGTATGGATCTAATCCCTGAATGTGGGGTACTTCTATAGGAATCCGTGTATGGATCTAATCCCTGAATGTGGGGTACTTCTATAGGGATCCGTGTATGGATCTAATCCCTGGATGTGGGGTACTTCTATAGGGATCCGTGTATGGATCTAATCCCTGAATGTGGGGTACTTCTATAGGGATCCGTGTATGGATCTAATCCCTGAATGTGGGGTACTTCTATAGGGATCCGTGTATGGATCTAATCCCTGAATGTGGGGTACTTCTATAGGGATCCGTGTATGGATCTCATGCATCCCTGGATGTGGGGTACTAATATAGGGATCTTGTATGTATCATCCCTGGATGTGCATTAGTCCTGTAGGGATCTTGTATGTATCTAATCCTGGATGTGGGGTAGTCCAGTATCTATTTTATCCCTATAACTACCCGGAAAATAAAATTGGGGGTCAGTCCGCACATCCCAATACACAGGTGCACGTCACCATGGCTGGAAGTACAAAAGTAAAAAACAAACACAATGGAACAGCTCTCGGCACACACAAACAATACAATAAGTACATCTAATAACGCCATACTCACTATGTAAGATATAAAGTACTAATGCTGCGTTGTAAATGTGAGATTCTTGGCAAATACTTTTTGTACAAAATTATTTGTGCCCGTCTGCCGGTGTGAAGCTGATCTCTTTAAGATGGGACCCTAACATTTAAATACCACATTCACTAAGTGCCATACCAACCACCTTTACATTCAGGGGATGCAGATTCCACATGCATGCCGAGCCCACGCTATATTATACCGCTAGCGGTGCCATAATGGCCTCCATTATATTCAGAGAATGCAGGTTGCACATGACTGCTGAGCCCACTCTGTATTCCACCTCTCCTGGTGCCAAATCCCTATAACTACCCATCCCAGTATCTACCGTGGCTGATCTGGGGCGCAGTGCGAGGTGATTCCATGGAGGCCTTCTTCATTACCAGGGCACCAGGCTTCTTCCATACAGTGCGGGCATGTGAGTATTCTCTGTGGAGAGGAGCTGCGCCGAGCACAAAGCTAGAACGTTGTCACCGTGACCTCATGGGCACAGGTATCATTGTGGTGGTGTCCCCAGCAATCAGATTGAACGGAGTCTGTGCTGGAGCATGAGGGCAACCTTATGGGCACAGGTGTAGTGGTAGTGCCCAGCAGTCAGAGTGCTCTGGGACTTGGCAGCTGGAATGTAGTCTCTGTGGCATTCATTTACGCTATCCCTGATATAGCCCAGGAAGCTGTGGGCGCACTGGTAACCATCACAGTGTTTATCTGTAAATGTCATCTGCTTTCTTTTTGTTTAGGTTTTACCTTCATCCTCAGATGGCAGAAGATCTGATCTCCACACATTCCCGCTTCTCGCATTGCCTCGTTGCTGTCTCAATAGGTGAGCGGCTTTTCCTGATTTCTCGGACCTGCCCCATATATTAAAGGGGTATTCCAGTTGTTTAAAGTCATCCTCTATCCACAGGACAGGGTATAACTATCAGATTGGTGGTGGGGGGGGGTCCTACCTCTGGGACCCCAAACCGATCCCGAGAATGGGGGCCCCATACTCCCTGCAGCCTCCCTGAAATAAACAGAGTGTCCGGTTGCACATGCGTATGGCCTCTCCATTCGAAATAAATGGAGCGGCCACGCGCATGTACAACCGGTCGCTCTTGTCATTTCATTTGGGCGTACGGAGCCCCCGTTCTCGTGATCGGTTTGGGGTCCCAGCCGTGGAACCCCCACGATCTGATAGTTATCCTATATCCTGTGGCTTAGTTTCCCATAGCAACCAATGAGATTCCACCTTTCATCTCTCAGAGCTCTTTTGGAAAATGAAAATTGGACTCTAAATGGTTGCTATGGGCAACTAAACCAGTTTTCTTTACACCAGTTTCGAGAAATGTGATTTTTATTTTATTTTTTCTCAGCTTGGGAACTTTGCATGGAGAAAAGTGCACACCAATATGTGTATATATTGTTTAAAGGGGTGCGCGGAGGAAAACATGTGGGGGCGGTGACGGGGACAAGCCTCCCTAGGGAGGCTCTTCCCCATCACCACCTGCCATTCGCTGCTGCCCCCCCCCCCCCCCCCCCCCCCCCGACACTGGATTTTTGTGTGAGGGGCCCGGCGTATGGGCGAGCATTTGTTAGTGTCGGATAACCCCTTTAAGGTCCTATTAAGCAGCACAATTATTGGGAACAAGCTCATAGGAAGACTCGTTCATAAATAATTGGCTTGTATAATCAAGCAGACGATCAGCTAGTCAACGATCAAACGCTCATTCATCGGCAGGATAAAAGATGCCCGATTATCGGCAGTCCATCTTCCTGTGTCGTCAGAGATGGGCTGCCGATAATCGCTAGAACTCAATGGAGGAGACTAAATCCTTCCTCTCGCATTCTGTTTGCATCGGTCTGTGTAATGAGGCCAGTGCAAACCAGCGCCGATGGATGTGTTCTCATCAGTCAGCGCTCGCACTGACCGTACATCAGGCAGTGTAAAGCCTGTATTAGACCAAGGGATCATACTGGTGATGGTCACGAAGGAAGCGTTCCCTCCCGGCAAACGCCTGCTCGCTAGAGGAGGAGACCGCTGCTATTACATGCAGCAATCTCCTCCACAGTATGGGGAGGAGCGATCGCTATGCCATTGCTCATTCCAATGCTTGCTACGGTAGTTGTTTGCCGGCAGCAGATCGTGATCTTTTAGCATGCTACCCGATGAACGAGCAAACGGGTAATCGGCGGCAGTATTACACTGCCAGATCATTACTAATGGGCGTTACTACAAACGCTCGTTGGCGATCATCCGGCAGAAAGTCTGCCAGTGTAAAACAGCCTTAATACAACCTTTTTTAGATTTTCTGCAGACATTGGCCACAGCAACTCCTCCGGACCTACCCTTGGTCTATGTTCACACAATGGTATTTTAAAGCAGATTCTGCATCCTTTTTTTTTTTTTTTTTCCCTAAAATGAGGAAGATTGGATTCTAACTCTTGAGTTTTTGTTTTTTGCCTTCCTCTGGATGAACCTTACATGACAAGGCCCCATTCATATAATCGTGTCCATTTTCTGGACCTCTAAACACAGACACCGGCCATGTACACCCTAAATCTCGGTGCGGACCCATTGACGTCAACGGGTCCGCGATTTCCAAGGTGCGGCCAAAGATAGGACATGTTCTATCTTTTGCGATGCCGCCGCGTGGCCCCAGAAGCCCTCTGTGTTCTGCAAAACGGACACGGTCGTGTAAATGAGGCCGAACCAAATGGACGTATTGTATTTTTTTCAGCCTTACGACCTTTGTTACAGAAAACACTGACACACCGCAAAACAAATCCTCATTGTTTAGTTGCTGTTTACACACCATAGGGATACACCTAAGCATATACAGCATGTCACAAGACTAGAAGCGGCCCTCATTACCACATTCCCGTGTCCTCCCGTCCCCTCATACGCAGTTTGTCCTCCCTCGTGATGTCTCCATTCTGACCCTGAGACACTGAACATGGACGAGAGTCATTGAAACAAAGGAGATATTGTTGGTACGATTTATAAATATTTAAAAATGATTGGTAGCATGATGGTGCTAGCATAGAGATGGTGACCAATTAGGGAAATATCCCAAAATCAAAGTGGAACATAAATCACATTTGTATTGAAAGCTCTTTTCGGAGCCACTGTTTTAAATTCTGTCAAAAAGCCCTGAATGCTCCTCTAATGGGGGAGCAGAACAACGGCAATATACAGTGGTGGTGTGAGGGCTCATGTCCACATTAAAGGTATTGTCCTGGATCAGAAAAACATGGCTACTTTCTACCACAAAGTTTACCACCACTGTCCATGGGTCGTGTGCGGTATTGCAGCTCAGCTGCATTGGAGTCACGGGGGCAGAGCTGCATTGCCGCATCCAACCTGTCGATAAGAAAGCAGCCATGCGTTTCTAATTCTGGACAACACCTTTAAGGCTGCTCTATGTACAGAGCCATGATAGAACTGTCCTAGTGGTGCATGGATCCCCCTAATGTGGCAAGTTCAGTTGGACATAGTACACACTGAGGGCTCCGGTCCGCAATGCACGGGCAGCGTCCGTGGGGCAGGCGCATGGGGATCGCAGACCCATTCACTTGAATGGGTCCGCGATCCTTCCGTTCCGCATAAAGATAGCACAAGTTCTATCTTTTTGCGGTGCGGAAGCACGGAACCCCAAAAAGCACTCCATAGTGTTCCGTTCCGCTTCTCCGGATTTGCGGACCCATTGAATTGAATGGGTCTGCATCCGTGATGCGGAATGGCCACGGAACGGTGCCCGTGTATTGCAGATCCGCAATACGGCAACGGGCAGCACACGTTCGTGAGTCTGGCTGAGCTTGTATAGCTCTACACCCAAGACTCTACAGTATCTAGCCACAGGATTATGGGTAAGTGTCTTATTGAAGGGGAGGGGGGGGGACATCTGGGACCCCGAACCATCACTAGAACAGGTGTCCTGTGCCCCCTCCATCTGAACGGAGCCGCGGTTGAGCATGTATGCTGCCCCTCCATTTATCTCTATGAAACTATCTCCGGTAGTCCTATAGAGATGAATAGCACGTTAGTTTGCATGTATGACTGCTGCTCCTTTCAGAACGGGGCAGTGGCACAGGAACCCTATTTTTGTGAATGGTGGGGGACCCTGCGGTCTGACACTTGTTGATCAGAATCTTGTCCACTATCCTGTGGATAGGGAATACATTTAAAACTTGGGAAGCCCTTCTTAAAGGGGTTGTCCAGTTTTCCCATATTGATAATTCGTCAATCTCCGATCCGGAGAGATCCAACTCCAGGGACACTTCCACTGATCAGCTGCAAGCGCTGCTTTCTCTTATACAGTACCTGCCCACCCTCGAGGGGTGTAATTACAGCTCCTCCGTCGCATTCAGTTGTAATTACACTGCTCCCCACTGCAGTGTTGATGACGAGCAGGTAAACGGTGAAGAGAACATAGCTGCGATCTCTTCAAACAGCTGATTGGCGGGGGTGCCGGCAGTCCGACCCCGCCAATCTGATCTGATATTGACGACCTGTCCTGATGATAGGTCATCTATATGAGCAAGACTTTATTCACACAGCGTTTTTAAAGGCTTTTTTATTTTTTTTGGGGTTAAATGGGATGGGTTTTTATAAACAAACATGAAAAATGCTGCAAAACAATTTCTGCAAAAGGTTTTCTTTCGCCCTGGAAAAATCTTTTCACTTTATGACCCAATAAAAATATTTCTAAGCGCATGCTGATGATGGATCCTTTCAAAAGAAAAAAAAATAACCCTGTGTTCCTTGTTTTCATTTTAGGTTATTTCATCCATGATTTTGTGGATATGCTGCAGAACCAGAAGCTGCATCAGTCCTGGGAGCTGCTCTTCCATCACACTGTGGTATGTATAGATCTTCTGCCTTCTGATCCACTGAGGGAAATTACCTGTAAAGGGTCATCTTCACAAAAAGTTCTTTTAAAGGGGTTGTCCGGGCTAGAGATATTGATGACCTATACTCAGGAGAGGTCGTCAATATCCGATCGGTGGGCATTTGACGCACGGCATCCCCACTGATTGGCCACAGCACCAGAAACGATACAATGATCCCTACACTGGTGCCTGTGGACTGCAGCTCGGTTCCCATTCACGTGAACAGTAGCAGAGCAGCAGTTCCCCCTGCACGGCCACTGCTTTCAGCTCCGTTCACTGTACAGTTTAAAGCGCCATGGCTGTAAAACACCGGGCTATGATAAGCCTTGTTGCTTTAAGTGTGCTACATGTTTGTGGTGTATTAAAGAGGTTATCCGGAAAATGATAATGATAGGTCATGATTATCACATGGGCAGGAGTTAACGTTTCATGATCCCTGCCGATGAGCTGCCGCTCTCACCGGAGCTCTGGTGAGTAATGCAGGCTCCCGACAGCTTTCCAAGGACAGCGCCGTACATCATATAGTGGCAGTTCTTGGTATTGCAGCTCAGCCACATTCACTTGAATGGAGCTAATCTGCCACTAGATCATGTGATGTCGCTGGCTTAGGAAAAGGCTGTGGTGCTCAAGGCCTCTTCTAAGAGCTGATTGGTGGGACTCCTGGATGTCACATGCCCACAGATCTGATACTGATGACCTTTCCTGGGGATGAATCTTAAATATATTTTCCTGGATAACCCCTTTAAAGGGCATCTGTCAGCAGATTTGTACCTATGACACCGGCTGACCTGTTACATGTGCGCTTGGCAGCTGAAGGCATCTGTGTTGGTCCCATGTTTATATGTGCCCGCATTGCTGAGATGTTTTATATATGCAAGTGAGCATCTTGGAGCAACGGGGGTGTTGCTGTTACTCCTAGAGGCTCTCTCTGCAGGCAGTGAATACCTCATCACACCTGGCTCTGTCAATAAAGTGGAGAGGGCGCGGCAGTTGCAGAGAAAGCAGAGCCTCTTGGTGTAATGATACCGCCCCCGTTGCTCCTAGAGGCTCATTTGCATATACATTAAACATCATTTTTCTCAGCAATGCGGGCACATAGGAAGGAACATGGGACCAACACAGATGCCTTCAGCTGCCAAGCGCACATGTAACAGGTCAGCCAGTGTCATGGGTACAAATCTGCTGACAGATGCCCTTTTTCTTGCTTAGTAAATCCCCACTGGACCCAACAACATGTTGCAGTAAATAGTGTTACAAATGATGCAAGCGTGTCCTTATACAGGAAGCATCTGGTTACCACCTTTTCCATATGGAGCATAGCGTTCAGGGGAGAGGCTTGTACGACATTTCTTACCCCTGTCTGCCGGCCCATGCCTGGCTTGAACAGTCATACGCTGCAAAGGAGTTTTTGTACTCGCTACAGTTTGTGAATTTGGTGCATATCACACTTTTCTGCAGACAGTCGTGACATGATGATACTTTTTCTTGGGCCTCATGCACACGACTGTACCCATTTTGCAGTCCGCAAATTGTGCATTCTGCAATTTTCTCACTCCCATCAGTAGAAATGCCTATTCTTGTCCACAAAACAGACAGGAATAGGACATGTTCTATAATTGGTGACCTCACAAAGACCTTTTTCACAGAAGAGTCAATGTAGCACACCCTTTATTTAAAGGGGTTGTCCAAGTTACTTTTATTGATGACCTATCCTCAGGATAGGTCACCAATATCAGATCGGTGGGGGTCCTACACCTGGCACCCCTGCCGATCAGCTGGTTGAAGAGAAGGTGCGCTCCGTGCCAGCGCTGATTTCTCTTCATTGTTTACCTGCTCGCAGTCGCAACAGCAGCATTGAGGAGGCGTAATTACAAAAACCGTCCCATTTATTTCAATGGGGATGTTCATTCCTATTTAAGTGTATAAGAATGAGCCTTCTCATTGAAGTGAATGGGACGGCTTCTTGTAATTACGCCTCCTCAACGCTGCTGTTGCGACTGCGAGCAGGTAAACAATGAAGGGAAATCAGCGCTGGCACGGAGCGCACCTTCTCTTCAACCAGCTGATCGGCGGGGGTGCCAGGTGTAGGACCCCTGCCAATCTGATATTGATGACCTAAGGCTACTTTCACACTAGCGTTCGGAGCGGATCTGTCTGATGTTTCATCAGACGGATCCGCTCCGATAATGCAGACGTTCGCATCCGTTCAGAACGGATGCGTCTGCATTAAAACTTAGAAAATTTTCTAAGTGTGAAAGTTGTCTGAGCGGATCCGTTCAGACTTTACATTGAAAGTCAATGGGGAACGGATCCGCTTGAAGATTGAGCCATATTGTGTCATCTTCAAGCGGATCCGTCCCCATTGACTTACATGGTAAGTCTGGACGGATCCGCTCGCCTCCGCACGGCCAGGCGGACACCCGAACGCTGCAAGCAGCGTTCAGGTGTCCGCTCACTGAGCGGAGCGGAGGCTGAACGCTGGCAGGCGGATGCATTCTCAGTGGATCCGCCTCCACTGAGAATGCATTGGGGCCAGACGGATGCGTTCGGGGCCGCTCGTGAGCCCCTTCAAACGGTGCGCACGAGCGGACACCCGAACGCTAGTGTGAAAGTAGCCTAACTTGAGGACAGGTTATCAATAAAAAAAACTTTGGACAACCCCTTTTGAAGGGGATTTACATGGTTTGAAAAAATATGACCGGAACGGTGCCATACTTGCCCATGGGAAGCATCTGGTTTAGCAGCTTGGCTCCATTGAAGTGTATTGGGCTACACAAAACATGTGGACAGATGTGGCATTTTTTGAAAGAAAGCCGTTCTCTTGTCACTAGTCCTGTACGTGCTCATGCTTCAGTTATGTCCTTCAGCCTATATAAAGGACACTGGTGGAAATACTTGACTAGCTAGCTCTAGCTTTGGGCATGTATATTTCACACTGTCATCACTGACGGTGACTTGAAGGTGAGAACAGGCTCATTATCAGGTAAGCTAAAATGCTGTTCACATCACGATCTGTCCTGATGGATTTTATTTTGCTAAATGTGAGTTGTGCATGTTACTAAAGGCCCCTTTACGCGAGTGAAGAATCCGCTAGATAATTGCTAACGAGCATTCATAGGATTATCTGGCAGTGTAAAGGTGCCACCGATTAACGAGCAAAACGCTCATTCATCGGGTAATCTGCTCCTTTGTGTAGATGCCTATATCATTGTTTGCCGGCAGCAGATTGTGCCGTTTAAACATCCTCTGCTATCGGCAAACAATGATTCTGTATGGGGACAAGCGATGGCATTGGCGAGCCCTCCTCCACTATACTGTGGAGGGGATTGTTGCATGTAAATTCAGCAGTCACCTCCACTGCTGAATTGTCCCGTGTAAAGGGACCTTAACACACAACCTCACTGAGAATCTAATGTCCCTTCTATAGCCAGTTTAGGAGAGATATATGTTGCGTTGGCCAACAAGCTAAGCTGTCTATCCACCTAAGAAACTCCTCACTTGAATAACTGGTTGAGCAGAACAGTTGTCACATAAATAAGATTGTTGGTAGACCCGCTAAAATGGATGGGGTCTGCCGACAAAGATCTTATGAGTATCAAGTTACAGTTTGTTAATCTGCAAAACCTTTTACATGACCCTACCACAAACAGCCTTGTAGAAATCCTGCAGGGACCAAAGAGGCTAATCTCCTGCTGATCTGCTCCATCTTCGGCTGGAGACTGACTGTGGGGGTGGGCCTTTAGCTTGTTTGCCGATCTGGCAGGCTGTTCTGGCCGGGATTGCTGGACACTGCCGGAATGCCGTCGGGACTCATTATTAAAATGGGGTCTGGCGGTTATCCGGCAAATATACAGAGAAACAGCCGGACAAATACCGCCACGTGCAGTGTTTTTTATATCCAGCCAATTCCCGGCATTCAGTGCCGGAGCAGCCTGCCGGCAGTGTGAAACAGGCCTTGGCCAAAAGGCAGGAATTAAGAATCTTTGTCCTGCTGCAGACAGGATACAGCAGGGAGGCTCCTGCTCCAGCTACTTGTCTTACAGCCTCTGAGGAGGAAGGACCAGATTTCTTTATGTAGTTCTCGGTTTTAATTTTAATAAGAGACAAAATGGGACCGAGGGAAAGGAGATGATGGGGGAGGGAGAGCTGGGAGTTTTGTTGTGCATTTTCTGTGTTTTTAGTGTTCCTTTCAACAAAATGACACCTTTTTCTGGTTAGTCTTCAGGGGCGGGGTGGGTGTAATTCGGCATGTCTTTGTTTGTCTAAGCTCAGTAACCTGCGTGGTATGCAGACCTTGTATCTGCTTGACACTGTCCCTAGACATCACTCGCATCACTCTGCCCAACCGAACTGGTTTTTTACATTTTGAAGTGATAATTGAGCTTCTTGTTAAAAATGGAAGACACTGAAAGACACACAGTGCATTCAGAAAGTCTTCAGTCTTTCACTTTTTTTAACATTTAATCTTGCAGCCTTGTACTAAAATAAACACAAATTCAATTTTTTTTATTCATCACTAAATACCCCATAATGACAATGTGAAAACAGAATTTTCCAAATCTTTGCTAATGTATTGATTGATTTGGATGGGGACCATCGAGAGATGTTCGATTGAGGTCAAGTCGGGTCTTAGCTGGGCCACTCAAGGACATTCACAGAGTTGTCTCTAAGCCACTCCTGTGTTGTCTTGGCTGCGTACCTAGGGTCATTGTCTTTTTGGACGGTGAAGCAGTCTGAAGTCGAGATCCATCTGGATCAGGTTTTCATTAAAGGGGTTCTGCAGTTTGTTTAAACTGATGATCTATCCTCTGTGGGGGTCCGACACCCCCGCTGATCAGCTGTTTGAGAAGGCAGCGGCACTCCAGCGGTGCCGCGGCCTTCTCACTGTTTCCTGCTAGCCCAGTGACGTCACGTCTAGTATCACTGGCATGTGCGCGGCTAAGCTCTGTTCACTTGAATGGAGCTTAGCCCCGCCCAGGCAAGTTGATACTAGTCGTGAGCGCCGCTGCCTTCTCAAACAGCTGATCGGCGGGGGTCCCAGGTGTTGGACCCCTGCTGATCAGATGCTGATGATCTATCCAGAGGATAGATCATCAGTTTAAACAAACAGCAGAACCCCTTTAACCACCTCCCGTCCGCACGTTGACTATAAACGTCCGGGAGGTGGATCTCTATTTCTGAGTGGACGTTCCAGAACGTCCGTTCAGAAACTACAGCTGCACGCTAATTGTGCAGCTGCTGATCGGTGACAGCAGGGCAACCCAGAGAGAAGGCAGGAACAGTGCCCAGGTGTCCCTGCCTTCTGGATCGCTGCATACACAGCGCTATGTGCTTCCTGTTCCGGCCCGGCGGTCATGTGATCGCCGGGACCGGAGAGTGCAGGAGCTGTGTGAGGTCTTTCAGAGACCTCGATCAGCCCTGCACTGAGGCTGTACAGCACTGTATTGCGCTGTACAGCCTCTCTGGGGGGAGTATTTCTCCTGTAACTGGGGCTACTATGTCAGCCCCAGTTACAGGAGAAATCAACAGTGAAAACAAAAAAAAGTGAAGTAAATGTCCCCCAGAGGTCTTGTATGACCTTATGGGGGCCGAAAAGTGTAAAATAAAAAAATAGTGGTAAAAAAAAAAGGTTTCACATGTAAAAAAAAAAAAAAAATTCCCCGAGTAAGGAATAAAAAAAATGTTAAAAATAGAAAAAATAAAATAAAATAGACATATTTTGTATTTTTGCGTCCGTGACGGTCGGCTCTATAAATATCACATAATCGACCCAGTCCGATAAACGCCATAAAAAATAAATAAAAAAAATAACTGTCAAAAAAAGCCATTTTTGTCACCTTACATCACAAAAAGTGCAACACCAAGTGATCAAAAAGGCGTATGTCCCACAAAATGGTACCAATAAAACCGGCACCTCATCCCGCAAAAAATGAGCCTCTACATAAGAAAATCTCTCAAAAAATAAAAAAACTATAGCTCTCAGAACATGGACACATTAAAACATAATTTTTTTGGTTTCAAAAATGCTATTGTGTAAAACCTAAATAAATAAGAAAAAGTATACATATTAGGTATCTCCACGTCCGTAACAATCTGCTCTATAAAAATGTCACTTGACCGAACCCCTCAGGTGAACGCTGTAAAAATAAATAAATAAAAACTGCTAAAACAACCAATTTTTTGGTCACCTTGCCCCATAAAGTGTTATAATGAATGATCAAAAAATCATATGTACCCAAAAATAGTACCAATAAAACTGGCACCTTATCCCCTAGTTTCCAAAATGGGGTTACTTCTTGGGAGTTTCTACTGTAAGGCTGAGTTCACACGAGCGTGTCCGGATAAGGTCCGGATGCTTTGCGGCAAACCCACGTGAGTAGGTACCCAATTGCAGTCGGTTTTGACTGCGATTGCGTTCCGTTGTTCAGTTTTTATCGCGTGGGTGCAATGCGTTTTGCACGCGCGTGATAAAAAAAACTGACTGTGGTACCCAGACCCGAACTTCTTCACAGAAGTTCAGGTTTGGGTTCGGTGTTGTGTAGATGTTGTTATTTTCCCTTATAACATGGTTATAAGGGAAAATAATAGCATATTTTATTATAGAATGCTTAGTAGGTGGTCAATTGAGGGATAAAAAATAATTAACTCGCCTTCTCTTGATCGCGTAGCTGCTGGTCTCTTCTTACTACTTTAATCATGAGCTGCCGGCTAAAGGACCTGTGGTGACGTCAGATCACATGGTCCATCTAGCCCGTGTGAACTCAGCCTAAGGGTGCATCAGGGGGGCTTCCAATAGGACATGGCATCTAAAAACCATGTGGAGTTCCTTTTCTTCTGCACCCTGCCGTGTGCCCATACAGCAGTTTATGACCACATGTGGGGTGTTTCTGTAAACCGCAGAATCTGGGTAATAAATATTGAGTTTTGTTTGGCTGTTAACCATCGATGTGTTAAAGAAAACATTGGATTAAAATTGAAAATCTGCCAAAAAAGTGAAATTTAAAAATTTGATCTCCATTTTCCTTTAATTCTTGTTCCGCCTAAAGGGTTAACAAAGTTTGTAAAATCGGTTTTAAGTAACTTGAGGGGTGTAGTTTCTACAATGGCGTCATTTATGGGGAGTTTCCACTATGTAAGCCCCACAAAGTCACTTCAGACCTGAACTGGTCCTTTAAAAAGTGGGTTTTGACAATCTTCTTAAAAATTTGAAGAATTGCTTCTTAGCCTTCTAACGTCCTAAAAAAATAAAATGACATTTCCAAAATGATGCCAACATAAAGTAGACATATGGGGAATGTTAAGTAATAAATATTTTATGAGGTATCACTTTCTGTTTTAAAAGCAGAGAAATTTAAATTTAGAAAATTGCGAATTTATCAAAATTTTTGGTAAATTTGGGATTTTTTCATAAATAAAGGTGAAATATATTTACTCAAATTTATGACTATCATGAAGTACAATGTGTCACGAGAAAACAATCTCTGAATGACTTGGATAAGTAAAGGCGTTCCAAAGTTATTACCACATAAAGTGAGATATGTCAGATTTGCAAAATTTGGCCTGGTCAGGAAGGGGGCAAATGGCCCAGATGGGAAGTGGTTAAGAATGTTTCTGTACTTTGCTTTAGATTTTATGATACATATATATTTATAGCTTCTTTTTTAATGAAGAAAAAAAAAAAAAAAAAAAAAAAAAAACCTGAAATATTATAATTCATACACTGGCCTCTAAACACCTTGCAATAGGGAATGTTTAGTATTATGCTAGGCACACTGGGGCAGAGTCCCTTTTTATTGTTCTAGTAGGATTACAATGCAAGGTTACTCCTGTCATAAAGCTGGTAGGATAATTCAGGATCTACCATTGATAGTAGGTGATGGACCCAGATGGCCTCCTCCCCTCACTGCACAATGACCTCTGTACAGGTCACAGAACAGGTTACTTGGGACAGGCTGCATTGGCACTGGGGTGAAAGTGACAAGAGCTGAAGGGGCGCAATGCTCAGCAAAGTGCCCCTTTGTCTCTAGAGAGCGTGTATTGGTACTCAAACCCCTCAGAACTTTTGACATACCTTTAGGACAGTTCCAAAGTTTTTTGAAATGACAGACACTGTAAATTGAATTTGTCTCTTTTCAGCGTACAGTACATTACTAAAGTAATTACTGTTTAAGTAACTTTTTTACAGTGTACACATAGAGATGAGAAGTGTTGCAATGCAAATGTAAACTACATCCTTTTGGCTTTATCCTCCAACTACTGTGTTAAATAAGAAAATCAGTCTGTTGGGGCTGCCCGTGCCAAGTTTTATTTTCACAGTACTGTTTGTGCAGTTTTTGTGCAAAATCATAGTGTTTTACTCGTTATTTTACAAGAATTTCCCTAACTACGAGAGATTTGCTAGGCAATAATTTGAGCCAAGTAATCCATTTAAATATATTTTTTTTTTTTTTTTTTTTTAAAGAAGCACTCCACAAAAAATAGAAATTAAGATAATTTTCTTACCAGTGACTGTATCAGATTCAGATATAACCTCTCTTCTGATCCTCAGCTGTCATGTGGCCAACACTCTGATCTGACAGTTACTTCCTCTCCCCACATAAGTTGCTGTGTTTGGGGAGTCAGACTGTTGGTCACATGACACAGCTGAGGATCAGAAGGGAGGTTATAACTCGCAAATAGTCACTGGTAAGAAGATTTCCTTCACTGCAGTTTACATCATGTACCTCATCATGTACAGGTCAGAGAATATATTTTATTGGGAGTGCTTCTTTAATGCTTACCTTTTGGACTTTGAAAAGTGACCATAAAAGGGGACATTACCAACGTGTATACGCCAGCCATGAGGGGATGTAGAATAGAGAGAAATGTCTAACATCCCTAGTGAGTTATGTAAAAGTTACCACGTTACATGGCCCAGATTGTGCACCATTTATGCCATCTGGTAAAGTGATGTATCCTTTTTTTGGCCAGAGAAAATACAGCAGCATGCTGCAGTTTTCTCTCCGGCCAAAAATCCTGAACACTTGCCGGAATGCCGGATCCGGCATTAATTTCCATTAAAATGCATTAATGCCGCATCCGGCCCCAAGTGTTCCCGCAAAACGGATACGGTTTTGCGGTCTGCGCATGGGCAGACCTTTTAAAAATGAGAAAAAAATAAATACCGGATCTGTTTTTCTGGATGACAACCGGAAAGACTGATCCGATATTGCAATGCATTTGTGAGACGGATCCGCATCCGGATCTGTCTCACAAATGCATCCGTTTGCGTCCGGATTGCCGGCGATGGAACTGCCTGCCGGAATCCTCTGCCGCAAGTGTGAAAGTACCCTTACAGTAGTAGCATTTTCCATGTGTTGCAGCCAGTGACTCCTGTGGCTTTCGGTCGGACAAAAAGTCCTGCATACACAACTTTTTGTCTGGCTGAAAGCTGACATTTCTGCTGGAAAGTGGTTGGATCCCATTTTATAGTCGGTTCATGGCATCACCCGGCCATGCCAGACACGGTGAGCTCCGGCAGGCTGTTCCTCTGCCAGAACAGCCTTCCAGATTTCTGAATGCAGAGATGAACGTACCCTTACTGTGTGCAGTGTTACACTGGTACTCTGGAGGAGTGGAATTACATTCTTCAAAGTATTGAAGGGGTTTTCTCACCAAGACCACTTGGCTCTTAAGGGTGGGTTCACACAAAGGTTTTAGTGGCGTTTTGGTGTACTTCTGCAGTTTTAGTGGTTAAATTTCTGTTTAATGAATTACTGCCACATCCAGCCCATCCATGGCCATAAACCTCACGTTTCATATGCAGTGTAGGATTTCCCTTTCCTGTATGTAAAATCTATATGATCTTTGAGCGGCCTGAAAACAAGAAGTGCAGGAAACCTGCTGATGCCTAAGAATGCGGAGGGCATGGCTCGTGTAAACATGAGAATGCGGAGCTAAAAATAAGTGAATTTATATAGAAACTACTGATCTTCGACAGCCGCTCATGACCCCCCTATCGGCGGCTGCAGTATATTTCAGTGGGCTTACTGTAATGCATCATTTCCCCTTCACCAGTGTTACAGGGACACTGCACACTGGCTGCAAAATAATCTGCAGGCCGCATGTTATAGAGCAGATTGATATATAGACTTTTGGAAAAAGATTCAGTATAACTTGTATTGCATTCATTGATATTCCTGCTCATTCTAGGCTTTGACGTTAAGAAATCTGTGACTGACGCTGTCTCTGTATACTCAGTCATAGAGGGAATGCTGTCAATCACTGATAGGACCTAGTCCTTGACTTCAAAGCCCAGAATAGGCACCGATTTTAAATGAATAAATTAGTGAAAAATGTCTCATGAAAGTATATACCAATCTGCTCTTCTCTTCCTGCTCAATAACATGCTGTCTTCAGCTGACACCATAATTAACATGACCAGTTCCCTTTAAGGGGGAGTTTTCCGACATTTTAATACAGATTACCTATCCTCAGGATATGTCATGAGTATCTGATCGGTGGGGGTCCGACACCCAGGATCCCCGCTGATCAGCTATTTGAGAAAGCACCGGCGATCTTGTGAGTGCCGCGGCCTTCTTACAGCTTACCAAGCACAGCGCCGTACGTAGTATCACAGCTCACCCCCATTGACTTGAATGGGACTGAGCTGCGCCTCGACTATGTGACCGGTGAATGTGATATCACTGGCCCAGGAAGAGGCCCCAGCGCTCATGGAGTGCCGCGGCCTCTTCATACAGCTGATAGGCGGGTGAGCCAGGAGTCGGACCCCACTATCTGATATTAATGACATTTCCTAAGGATAGGCCATCAATATGAAAATCCGAGACAACCCCTTTAACCTGATTGTCTGGGGTTACGCTTTTCAAAGAACTAGTACCGCTTGAGGAAAGTCGTGAGTGGGATTATGGAGGATGTCTGTCTTAATAAGGACCTTTCACCCATTATGATAATGTGAACTAAGTATACATACATGGAGAGCGGCGCCCGGTGATCTCACGGCACTTACTATTATCCCCGGGCGCTGCTCAGTTCTCCCGTTATGCCCCCCAGTATCTTCGCTCACTAAGTTATGGTAGGCAGAGATTTCAGTCACTAAGTTATGGTAGGCGGAGTCAGCCCTTGTTCTGCTGTAGCGCTGGCCAATCGCAGCGCAGAGCTCACAGCCTGGGAGGTTCTTTTCTCCCAGGCTGTGAGCTCTGCAATGCGATTGGCCAGTGCTACAGCAGAACAAGGGCAGACTCCGCCTACCATAACTTTGTGAACGAAGATACCGGAGGGCATAGCAGGAAAACGGAGCGGGGCCCGGGGATAATAGTAAGTGCAGTGAGATCCCCGGGCGCTGCTCTCCATGTCTGTATACTTAGTTCATAGGGTAATAATGGGTGAAAGGTCCTCTTTAAATCGTTGGCAGAACGGAGAGCACGGGTGGTGTACAGAGATGAGGGAGGAAATGTGAGATGGTGCAGCAATGTGGGGAGCTTTATGGGTGAGTGACTCACAAATGGCCAGTGCCAAATAATGCAACAGCACTCTGCAAACACAAATTAAGTACAATAATACCATAGCACCAGAATATTTTCTATAACTAATACTATGTTTATTTAGTAAATTTGAGATTCTTGGCAAATACATTTTGTAAAAAATTATTTCTGCCGGTGTCAAGGCGAATCTCTAAGACGGGAACCTAATACTAAATACTACCTGTTATGTGCCATAATGGCCTCCATTAAATCCAGGGAATGTAGGTACCAACATGCATGCTGAGCCCACTCTATACCTCTCCTGGTGCCAGACGGCTTCCAATGAATACAGGGAGAGAGGCTACAGCTTTAGGGCTCATGCACACAGGCACCGGCCGTGTGCACACCGCATCACAGATGTGGACCCATTCAGTTGTATGGGTTCGCAATCCGGGAGATGCGGAGCGGAGGCACGGATCGGAAGCACTATGGAGTGCTTCTATGGGTTTTCTGTCCATGCACTACTTTTTTACAGTGCGGACTATCTGATGCGGATCGCGGACCCCATTTAAGTAAATGGGTCCACGATCTGCATGCGCCTGCCCCGCGGTCGGTGCCCTTACATTGCGGACCGCAATTTGCAGTTCGACAGCACGCGCCCAGCCAGCACACAGTTATGTTCATGAGCCCTTATACTTAAACAAAATTAAAATCAGCCTTTGGGGCAGACAGGCTGGTCAGGGGTGCAAGACCAACAGGAGTCAGCCATACCTCCAGCTCAGTACAACTGCAAGAAAAAGGTGGTCAGTCAGTACATCCCAATGCGCAGTTGCAAGTCACCATGGCTAGAAACACGAGGGAAAAAAACACACTGCAAACACAAATAAAGTACAATAATGCCATAGTTATAGAAAATATTCTGGTGCTAATGCTATGCTTATTTTCTAACTTTGAGATTCTTGGCAAATACATTTTGTACAAAATTATTTGGGCCCGTCTGCCGGCGTCAAGGCGAGGCCATTATGGCACAAAAAATTGTAAAAGGCAGAGTGGACCCAGCATGCATGTGGAACCTGCACTCCCTGAATTTTATGGTGGCCGTTATGGCACATAGCAGGTAGTATTTTTAAAGGGGTTCTGCACTTTGTTTAAACTGATTATCTATCACTTGAATGGAGCTTAGCCGCGCCCAGGCCAGTTATACTAGTCGTGACGTCACTGGGCCTGCGGTAAACAGTGAGAAGGCCGTGGCGCTGCTGGAGCGCCGCTGCCTTCTCAAACAGCTGATCGGCGGGGGTCCTGGGTGTCGAACCCCTGCCGATCAGAAGCTGATGATCTATCCAGAGGATACATAATCAGTTTAAACAAAGTGCAGAACCCCTTTAATGTTAGATTCCCGTCTAATAGAGATTCGCCTTGAAGTTTGGCAGATGGGCCCAAATAATTTTGTACAAAATATATTTCCCAAGAATCTTAAATTTACAAAATAAGTGTAGCATGAACACCAGAATATTTACTATAACTATGGCTTTATTGTATGTAATTTGTGTCTGCATTTTTTGCTTTCTTCATGTTTCTAGCCATAGTGACATGCACCTGTGCATTGGGATGTGCTGACTGACCCCCTTTTTCTTGCAGTGCCAAATAATGGTTGTTGGGTGGAGGAAGAAAAAATGGACAAGCTGTTTTTCTTGGTTTGGGTCCCTTTTAGAGATGAGCGAATTTCCGCTTATGAAATTCGTTCACACTTTATTTGTTGGTTAAAGGTCAATTGCGTTATGGATTCCGTTACCACGGACCATAACGCAATTCTATGACGGAATGCCTTTAGAAGTCTAAGGGCTGCAAAACGGATCCGTCCTGTGTCCGTTATGCAGGGGAGTCCTCTCCTGCATAATGAAAACGGGACGGATCCGTTATGCAGCACATAGACTTCTATTATGACAGAATGAAAAACGGAATGCCTCTAAAGGCATTCAGTTATGTATTTCGTTATGGAATTGCGTTATGGTTAGGAGTAACAACGGAATCCATAACGCAGGTCACCTTTTACCCACAAACAAAGTATGAACGAATTTCAAAATATGAAATTCTCTCATCTCTAGTCCCTTTTATACAGAGATGGAAAACCTAACGTTATGTTCACATCATGTTTTAAGCATGTTTCACATTTGCGGCAGGCTGTTTCTGCCGAAACTCTCTGGATCCAGGATTGCTGGGTGTTACCAGAATGCCCGCTGGCCCATTGACAATGATGGGGTCTGTCGGAGATCCGGCCTCTGTCCTGCAAATACGCCCAAAAGGCGGATGACCCCTTTAACAATGAACAAGAGTTTTAGGCATCCTAAGATAGACCATCATTGTCTGAACAGAAGTCGGCCATGTTTGAAATTTTCATCCTATTGCTGGATAAAAGCTATTTCATTGAAAGAAAGAACATTTGTGGAGAAAAGATATATTTCGCAGAAAGATCGTTCACCCGTCCTGGTTTTATTGAATTTCTATGGGCAGTTTGAACCACTGTAATGGCTGATACAGACTAAAATGTATCTGACCGTGTCTGCAACGTGATCATTATTAGAATTATTCATTTACTGTGTTTTATTCCAGGGGGGTGTACATACATAATACAAAAACCAGTACAATCAGCATGAACGAGAGGAGAGGACCTGCCGACGAGGGCTTATCATTTGTTCAACCATCAGCCAACTTCTATATGACCTTTAGAGACTAAGTCCACCAGGTCACCCCCCTGCATTTACCACTGCCAGGTGTTATACCTGCCTACTTGCTGTAGGTAATCTGTAGTAATTGGTCTGGTTACACAACACGCTGTGATGACCTGAGAGATAGGATTACATATCTGTGAGGGAAATCAATAGCTAATCTCATGGTAATTGCCTACACTGAATGGCTGATGCTTTTTAACTAATCTTAAAAGTGTTATCGCTTGCTCCTAACATCAAGCCCACTGTCCTGTGACCCAATATTGCACAACGTGAGGTGACAGAGCTCGCCAACGTCCTCGGGCTGTGCGCAGGTCACCTGGAAGTGGTGAGGACAGAGCCCAGGCAGCGCAGCATTGTCATTCAGACATGTAAATTAATAAATAGTGACTATTTTCCCATAAAACTATATATATCAATCTGCTCAGCTCCTCCTGCTCTATAACATGCGGCCTGCAGACCATTTTGCAGCCAGTGTGCAGTTTCCCTGTAACACCAGTGCATTACAGTAAGCCCACTGAAATATACTGCAGCCGCCGATAGGGAGGTCATAAGCGTATCTCGCCGAGCTGTAGTTTTTATATAAATTCACTTATTTTTAGCTCCGCATTCTCATGTTCACACGAGCCATGCCCTCCGCATTCTTGGGCATCAGCAGGTTTCCTGCACTTCTTATTTTCCTGCCGCTCAATGATTTTACATGCAGGAAAGAGAAATCCTACACTGCATATGAAACGTGAGGGCTGGATGCGGCAGTAATTCATTAAACAGAAATTTTGCTGTCAAGACATATTATCAAACAACCAAGCCTTGTGTAAACCTCCTTGATCACGTGCCGGATTCCAGAAGTTGTGACCTCCAAGAATCTGCTCCACCACCCTCTCATCTCTAAGGATAGGTTATGAAACGCAAAGATTACGGCTTCCATTAGTTCCATATTTTGCTGACCGCTGAGCACTTAGTGTCTGAAGTAACTTCTTCCATGCTGACTGTCGGTCGGTGATTGCTGGACCTAAATATTTTATTTATAGGTAATGCGAGAAATGAAAAGCGATTTCCGAATCAGTAAGACTGGGTCTATGCCGCAGTCTTTGGTGTGAGTAAGGATCGCAGTGTAGCAGGGCAGCCATAGAAATGATCAGGGTCACAGAGCGGCGCGCAAGTTGCCGTGAACACAGAATAGCAAAAAATCCAGCAGGGTTGGATTTTGGGGTTGCAGCAACTGCGACCCCATTCATTTCCGAACCTTGGTCGCGCAACAGCTGTTGCACCCAAGATCAGCGTGTAGCCACAGCCTATAGGGCAGGAATGCGCAACTTGTGGCCCTCCAGCTGTTGCAAAACTACAACTCCTAGTTTTACAACAGCTGGAGGGCACTGGTTGAGCATCCCTGCTTAGGGTTTTCAGCCGTTTTGGCTGAAGACTGGAGAGAAGTCCATCCTTTATATTTTCCATTCCATTAGAGTACCTTTATGGAAAAACCACTGAGGGTCAGTTACAGAGACTGGCCTTTCTTTGCGCCCCCACCCACCCTTTGTTGCGGGAGGATTCCCCATATTTATGTTAAGGTATGTAGCTTGTCCTGCTGTTTTCAGGAGCAAATCTTAATAACTTTGCCGAGGCAAAAGTCCTAAACCTGCCACTCCCAAGTAGCTAGGATGGCGTAAAAAATATTAAATAAAAAGGGGTCTTTTAAAATTTTAATTTTATGGCTAAACCTGGCATAAAACTGTAATTGCCCTCTTCCTGAAAACGGCGCCACATTGTAGGTGCTCTCCATTGACGTGAATGGGACTGAACAGCGATGCCACACACAACCCATGGTGGTGCTGAAAAAGAGCAACCGTTTTTCTGATCCTGGACAAGCCCTTTAATGCTACTTTCACAATCGCGTTTGGTGCGGATCCGTCATAAATCTGCACAAACGGATCCGTTCAGATAATACAACCGTCTGCATCCGTTCAGAACGGATCCTGTTTGTATTATCTTTAACATAGCCAAGACGGATCTGTCTTGAACACCATTGAAAGTCAATGGAGGACGGATCCGTTTTCTGTTGTGCCAGATTGTGTCATAGAAAACGTTTGGCTCAGTTTCGTCAGACGGACACCAAAACGCTGCAAGCAGTGTTTTGGTGTCCGCCTCCAGAGCAGAATGGTGACTAAACGGAGGCAAACTGATGCATTCTGAGCGGATCCTTTTCCATTCAGAATGCATTAGGGCAAAACTGATCCGTTTAGGACGCTTGTGAGAGCCCTGAACGGATCTCACAAAAGGAAACCAAAACGCCAGTGTGAAAGTAGCCTTAGAAGAGTAAAACTTCTTGACAAGAGGCAAATAAGTATTATTACCACCATACATTTCAATAGGATACCGTTCTAAGAACATTTGGGCAAACAGGCCGCATTGACAGTTGCACCAATATAGTCTTGTGTAATTGTTGTAAGGATCTGGGGAGAACAACTTCTGCTTAAGGTCAGTCAGCTATAATTATTAGTAAGGCTTGTTCACATATGCATTGCAGGCTCAGTATGAGGCCTTTGTTGCCAAAAAGAGTGCTAAAAAAATCGGACACCTGAACGGAAACCAGATGGACCCTATTATAGTCGATGGGGTCCATTCAGCTCAATTCATTTCAGTTATGATCTGGCGCAGTTTTTTTTAGCACAGATGTGAACGTAGCCTCATTTTAATATTTATTTTTATTTATTTTTTTTACTTTCATATCCCTCACCCATCACTTAAATATTTTCGAGGTGCTTTTTCTGGCATTGCAGCCCCATTTAGCAGTTGGACCGCAGCCAGTCACACCTTGATGACATAGCCTAAGGATATGCCGTCAGTGTTCAGTCTATAAAGGAGCTCGCTCATTGGGGGTGAGGTGCTGCAACATGGCGATCTCTCATCCTCATACAGCTTCATTGTTTCTGGGCAGCAGATCACTGTTTAAACCGCACCATCTGCTGCCCAGAAACAATAATTTAGGTGCCTTCACAAACTGGATCAACAGATGAATGAGCGTTTTGCTCATTCATCGGGTGATCTGCGGCACCTCTACATGGGCAGATTGTTGGGCACGTGCATTTGCAGGAACGTTCGTGCCCAATTATCTGGCTGTTTAAATCGACTTTAAGTAATGGCCTGTCCTCAGGATAAGTCATCACTAGCTGATCAGAGTGGGTCCTGCACCCATGCCAATCAGCAGGGGTGGACTGAGAACCCTCAGGGCCCCCGGCCAAAATAAATCAAGGGCCCCCTTACAGGCCCCACCCATGTTCTGCTGCAAGCCCCACCCTTGTCCCGCCTCCAGTCACACCCTACACAATCTTTAATAAGATTTCAAAGTTAAAGTGACACAAAAGGCACCCAGACCACGTCAGCTCATTGCAGTGGTCTGGGTACAGTGTCCCTTTTGCAAATTGAGCTGCAATGTTCTAGAGAAACTGCATTGTTTACGTTCCAGCAATAAGTCAGCCTCTAGAGGCTGGCAGCCACCTGAGGGCTTCCTGGAGTAAAACAGACCTTTGGTCCGGTATCTGACGCTGGACGTCCTCACACTCTGCATGATGACCTCCAGGGTCAGATTTTTTCCCCATAGGAAAGCATTGATTCAATGCTTTCGTATGGGGTGATCTAATCTCAGCGTCCATTAGTTAGAAGCAGTGTGGGCATAACTACTGTGAAGGGGGCACATATCTGGGCATAACTACTGTGAAAGGGGGGGGGGGGGGGGACCCTTCACAGTAGTTATTAATCCCTTTCAGCAGTCCCCCCTTCAGTGAATGGGGGACTGCTGAAAGGGGTTAATAACTACTGTGAAGGGCCTAGCCGTCTGAGCAACCCCCCAGATCATCCCCCCACCCACCTTGTACTTGTTCCACTGATCCGCTACTTGCGGGCTACATGGGCATGAGTTTAGTCACTTCGGTGCGCAATCCCATCCTGCGGCGCGTGATCCCGCGAGACCCGTGACCTACAGCGGCGGGTCTTGCGGGATCACGCGCTGCAGGACGGGATTGCGCACCGAAGTGACTGAACTCATTCCCGCGCAGCTCACAAGTAGCGGAACAATTACAAGAGGGGTGGGGAATAGCCAAATTAAAAAATATTTTGAACCAAAAGGTGTTGTGGGGGCTCTGTGGATGGCACTGTTGTGGGGGCTCTGTGGATGGCACTGTTGTGGGGGCTCTGTGGATGGCACTGTTGTGGGGGCTCTGTGGATGGCACTGTTGTGGGGGGGATCTGTGGGTGACACATATATAGCACCTTATGCTATATATGTGTCATCCACAGATACCCCCATAAGTGTCCCTGTGAGTGAATGACCCCCCAATACAGGGTCTGGGGGCCGGCATCTGGTGTTGTAATGGCAGTGCGGCCCGGTGCAGTCACTGTATTCTATTACACCGGGCCCCGCTCACTGTAATACTAATATTCATATGTGAACAACTTGAAATCCCCTGCGATCCTCTCCCTCTCTGAACTCACAACCTCAGTAGCAGGCCGGGCGGCAGCGCAACTCGCTGATGTCCCACGCCTGCTCCTCCTACTTAATTCATAAAGTGGGAGGAGCAGGCGCGTTACGTCAGTGAGTTCCGCTGCTGCCCGGCCTGCTACTGAGTTTGAGTACAGAGAGGGAGAGGATCGCAGGGGATTTCAAGTTGTTCACATCGGAATATTAGTATTACAGTGAGCGGGGCCCGGTGTAATAGAATACAGTGACTGCACCGGGCCGCACTGCCATTACCAGGCCAGCATAACATTCGGAATCGGGGTACTGGGCACAGTGCTCCAGACAAAAAAGAATACCTAGTAGCCATTGGCTCCTGAACTGAAAAATTTAGGAGCCAAATCAAAACTGAATCAAAATTTTGGTATCGTGACAACGCTACGCCGATCAGATTGGCGTAGGGTTGTTTCGATACCAAAGTTTTGATTCGCTTTCGTCACCATAAAAAAGTATTGCGATACTCAATACCGTGCAAAAAAAAAACACCAAAAAAAGCCGCGTGCATTTTGCATTTTATGAAACGTTCGGCCCATAATAGAACAGTCCTATCCTATTTTTTGGGGTGAGAAGGTGACTAAAAATGGCGAATGCTCACCGCATAGGAGATATTTTTTAATAGTTTGGACTTTTCGGACACAGCGCTATGTAATATGTTTATTTATTGTTTATATATTTTATATGTAAAATTGGGAAAGGGGGGATTTAAACTTAATATTTTAGGGTACTTTCACACTAGCGTTTTTCATTTCCGGCATAGAGTTCACAGGGGCTCTATACCGGAAAAGATGTCTTCAGGTCAGTCTTTTTGACTGATCAGGCAAAAGATAAAACTGCAGCATTCTACGGTTTTATCTCTGGCGAGAAAAACTGAAGATTTGCCTGAATGCCGGATTCAGCATTTTTCCCCATAGGAATGTATTAGTGCTGTATCCGGCATTCAAAATACCGGAATGCCGGATCCATCCTTCCGGTTGAACCGTGCGATTTTCACGCATGGTTGCTAGGATGAAAGTCTATTCACTGTATTACTTTCCCTTATAACAACATGGTTATAAGGGAAAATAATTGCATTCTTTAATGCAGAATGCGTAGTAGAAGGTCAATATAATAAACATTGGTGGCGCAGGGCGCCCCCCCCCCCCCCCAACACCCCAGTATAATAAAGATTGGTGGCGCAGTGCGTCCCCCCCCCCCCCCCAACATAATAAACATTGGTGGCGCAGTGCGCCCCCCCTCCCTAGTATAATGAACATATAAACATTGGTGGCGCAGTGCGCCCCCCCTCCCTAGTATAATAAATATATAAACATTGGTGGGCAGTGGGCAGTGCCAATGAGGGTTAAAAAAATAAATAAAAATTAACTCACCTCCTCCAATTGATCGCGTAGCAGCCTGTCAAAGGACCTGTGGTGACATCACTGTGCTCATCACATGATCCATCACCATGGTAATGGACCATGTGATGGAGCTCAGTGACGTCCCCACAGGTCCTGAAGAAAGAACAGGAGACCGGCAGCTGCGCGATCAATTGGAGGAGGTGAGTTAATTTTTATTTATTTATTTTAACCCTCATTGGCACTTCCCACTGCACCACCAATGTTTATTATACTGGGGGGGGGGGGGGCGCCGCACTCAATGTTTTATTATACTGGGGGGGGGGCCGCACTCAATGTTTATTATACTGGGGTGTTGGGGGGCGCCACCAATGAAGATAACTGAGCTGTTAATACAAATACAGGAGGCGGGTGCTGGAATCAAATAGCGGCACCCGACCTCTATGACAGGGAGCTGCGATCAGCGGCAGTTAACCACTTAGGTGCCGCTCCCTGTCATAGAGGTCGGGTGCCGCTATTTGATTCCAGCACCCGCCTCCTGTATTTGTATTAACAGCTCAGTTATCTTCATTGGTGGCGCAGTGGCCACAGCTCTCCCCCTGTCCCTGTTCTTATTGGCCACGGCCAATACTCTGTGCTGCTGATAAGTTATCAGAATGTTATTCTGCGGCGGGCCCCCATCCCGCCCGGGCCCTCGGACCATGTCCGAAGTGCCCGACCGGTCAGTCCGCCCCTGCCAATCAGCTGTTCGGGTGTAGCTCAGCAGTGGAACTTCAGAGATTTGTCAACCTTGTAGTGGACAGAGCTTATTACTACAGAGCAGCCATTATTGACTTCAATGGGAGCAGCGCTGTAGTAACAAACTCCATCCACTACAAGGTTGGTGGCGCTACACCCAAACAGCTGACCGCCAGTGGGTGCGGGGTGTTGGCTAGTGATGGTGGCCTGTCACTTTGTAAAGGCTGGACAACCCCCTTTAACCTTCTAACCATGAACAAAAAAAAAACATTGGGGGAGAATCATCTAAACTGGTGCAAGAGGAGCTGGATTAGTTGCCCATAGCAACCAGTTAGATTCCACTTTTCATATTTGTGTGCTCCTTTTGGAAAATGAAAATTTTCCTTTTACGCCAGGTTTGATAAATCTCCCCCACAGTAATTTAAAAAGGAAAGTGTAACAAATATATATGCGATCTGATTTTCTGTGAATATCCGTGGATTAGGCTGGTCTATGACTGTCAACGTGTTTGTTTGTTTTTTTCCCCTGTAATTGGCAGTATTCGCCATCGCCATCTGTTTATTGAAATGCACGGAGCAGGATTCCTATCCTCATTATTGGATTTTATTGCATGGTTTGGGCAGATTATACTAATACTGGCACCGCGCCAGCTGCCACTTTACAGAGCCTTTTACTACAGTGATTTCAAGTTGGACGTCGGCTTGCAGAAGGATCTGTAGTACTGCTGCTCATTCACTACCGATCGACTTGGCTAATTACCATCTAGTCTGGGTGAACGCATTGGTTTCAGAGGAGGCCACCTCATAGTTGCCAGCATTATAACATATTGTGGGGTGGTGCAGCAGTCCTGTGAATACATGGTTTCCATGTTGCAGCCTTGGGTGGTAGTGTGCCGTGTAGCCAAGAAACGTTTGGCAAAACCACGCTGATTTACCACGGATTGATTTGTAGAAAGTATCCAGGTTACACACAGGGTTTTTATATGCTTCACCTGTACTTTCTGCAAAACCGCACAATTTTGCAGTCCTACCACTCATGGAGAACAAAAGCATCAGGTGTTGAAATTCAATGTACCCGATCCTTCTTTCCCCCGACATGATCTGTCTGGAGAGAGTTGGCAGCTGCCCATACACATTAGATTGTAATACAGTCCCACTGAAAATGGCAGGTTTAGCCAGTGATGGCCTAAAGTGTACAGGGGTCGCCGCATGACAACTTATCCACAGGATAAGGGAATATGTATCTGATCAGTGGGGGTCTGTTCACTAGAATGGGCCTGTGTTGCCCTTTTGAATGGAGCAGCTGCTGGAAATAGCTGAGTGCCTGTACTCTCTCCCAGTTCCAGTGATCGTGGGGGGCCCCTGCAGTCAGATCCCCACTCCCTGTGGATAGAGGATAAGTTGTGTCAAGGGACAACTCCTTTAAAGGGGTTGTCAAGGATTTTGATATTGATGGCCTATCCTCATGATATCAGATCCTCATCCATATCAGATCAGCGGGGGTCTGGCGCCCCGGACTCTTATTGATCAGCTACACAGCTCCATCTATTGTATAATGGACAGAGCTATTGACTGCTGCACTGCTTCTATTGAAGTGAACAGGAGCAGCGCTGCAGTTACCAGCTCCATCCTCTACACAATGGACGGCGCTGTGTAGTCCCAGCAGCAGAGCTACAAGGTGACAGCAGATTGACGGTGGGTGTGCGGGGGTCGGACTCCCGCTGATCTGATATTGATGGCCTATTTTGAGAACTTTTTTTAGGTTATATGAACATCCTAAAACGAGGGGTCCACTGTTTAGACCCCACTCCTCAAGCAGAACTGGGAGCTGCGGACTGAAACACCAGTGAAAATAGTGGAGCTTGATCTACTCTGATCTCTCAAAGATGAAAGCCTCCATGCCGACGTATGATCACTTACAAAGCCTGTTTTTGAAGACCATTGCAGCTTTAAATTGTGAGGTGTCGTGTTGTCATGGAAGCGTGTTCTCCTCACCAAATACGTGTCTGCCCCACGTGTGCACACATGAGATTGCAGTGTTGTCATGGCAAAACAAGTTCAACAAGCGACAATTCAGAGGAGGAAATATCATCTTCAGAACCTCTTCATGAGATCTCAGCATCAAGGTTAAAAAAAAAAATAAATGCCCATTACCACCTCGTCCTTTTCTGCCTTAACACAGATCGATGTACATGTATGACCGCGTGTGAAATTCTGATAAAATGGAGGACACCATTTCAGAAACGAAAGGGAAAATTATCTGAATACCCCAGCAAGTAATGGATTCCAGGCTATATATGGACCATGGTCACCATCTTGAAAGCCACCATATTGGATCAAGGGCAAATTTTTCCAATGGGAAGGGGGTTATGTAGCATATGAGAGAAGACCAAAATTTTCTCAAATCGATTGCCGCAATCAGATTTGCCATATCTTTTGTGGTTCAAAAGTTACTAACAAAGAAAGTTCCAACAACAATTGGGAACATTCCCTGTGATGCCCAGCTGATGTGTTCAAACTTTTGAGCTTTCTTTGTTTAACTTTTTAACCACAAGAGATATTGTACAGGGTGGGCCATTTATATGGATACACCTTAATAAAATGGGAATGGTTGGTGATATTAACTTCCTGTTTGTGGCACATTAGTATATGTGAGGGGGGAAACTTTTCAAGATGGGTGCTGACCATGGCGGCCATTTTGAAGTCGGCCATTTTGAATCCAACTTTTGTTTTTTCAATAGGAAGATGGTCATTTGACACATCAAACTTATTGGGAATTTCACAAGAAAAACAATGGTGTTCTTGGTTTTAACGTAACTTTATTCTTTCATGAGTTATTTACAAGTTTCTGACCACTTACAAAATGTGTTCAATGTGCTGCCCATTGTGTTGGATTGTCAATGCAACCCTTTTCTCCCACTCTTCACACACTGATAGCAACACAGCAGGAAAAATGCTAGCACAGGCTTCCAGTATCCGTAGTTTCAGGTGCTGCACATCTCGTATCTTCACAGCATAGACGATTGCCTTCAGATGATACGAGATGTGCAGTACCTGAAACTACGGATACTGGAAGCCTGTGCTAGCATTTCTCCTGCGGTGTTGCTATTAGTGTGTGAAGAGTGGGAGAAAAGGGTTGCATTGACAATCCAACACAACGGGCAGCACATTGAACACATTTTGTAAGTGGTCAGAAACTTGTAAATAACTCATGAAAGAATAAAGTTACGTTAAAACCAAGCACACCTTTTGTTTTTCTTGTGAAATTCCCAATAAGTTTGATGTGTCAAATGACCCTCTTCCTATTGAAAAAAACAAAGTTGGATTCAAAATGGCCGACTTCAAAATGGCCGCCATGGACACCACCCATCTTGAAAAGTTTCCCCCCTCACATATACTAATGTGCCACAAACAGGAAGTTAATATCACCAACCATTCCCATTTTATTAAGGTGTATCCATATAAATGGCCCACCCTGTATATCTGACTGCGGCAATCAATTTAGTAACATATGGGGCGATTTTTCAAGTTGAAATACGCCTAAACTAGGTGTATTTCAGGTGCAGATTGCGGCGCAGCGGTTAGTTGCGCCGCAATATGCGACTTTACGCTGCTCACGCCAGGTCTAAAATTGTGGCGGGGAAGGGGACAGGCCGGCCCGTCTCATTTACCATTTTCTATGCCTGTTTCAGGCATAGAAAAAAGTCTAAATGTAAGACACCTAGGAAGCTGTCTTGCATTTAGCAGCGACGCAGCATACGCGCTGGATCCAACCCCAGCGATGGGGCTCTATTAAGACTGGCGTCTAAAATGCCGGTCTTAATAAATGTTCCCCATAGTTTGTAAGGCCGAAAAGACCTCTGTCCATTCAGTCCAGCCTGTTATCCTACAAGTTGATCCAGATGAACGCCAAAAAAAAAACAACCTCATTTTAGGCGGAAAAAATTCCTTCCCGACTCCAATCAGGCAATCAGAATACTCCCTGGATCAATGACCCATCTCTAGTAGCTATAGCCTGTAATATTATAGAAATACATCCAGGCCCCTCTCAAACTCTTTTAGTGAGTTCAACATCACCACCTACTCAGACAGAGCTCCATAGTCTCACTGCTCGTATTTGTCTTTGATCTAAATGCGCAGCTGGCAATCTGCAGGAGCATTGCAAACCTGGAGAAAGGCTTAGACCTCATTGTGCAAGCACTGGCCAGGGTCGGTTAAAAGGAGGTGGGTGGAGGAGGGCAAGATTTGGACTACGGGGTCAGTAGTTGGGTTAATGTTACAAGAATGGGTAGAGGGAAATGTGCCGGTGAGGCTAGTCCTGAGCTGCAACGACCTAGTAAATATTCCTGTTTGGTTGATATAAGGGATGAAAGACCAGGGCTAGCAACACTGCAGCAGGGCGTTTCTCCTAGCAGCCAGAAGGATGACTGCTGTAGGAAGAAAGGGAAGAGGAGTCCAGCAAAGGTCAGACAGATGCTGGTGGTAGGGGGCTCTCTAACTAGGTGGACAGACAGGGTCATCTGTCACTGAAACTACAGAACAGGGTGTTGTCTTCTAGGTGCTCTGGTTTGGCATATTGCGGATCAGATAGACAGATTGCTGGAGTAGGGCTGGGGAAGACCCGGCAGTCATGGTCCATATTGGTACCAATGACAAAGTCAGGGGGGATGGAAGGTCCTTTTAAAACTGATTTTAGGGAACTAGGAGAGAAGCTCAAGTCCAGGACCTCCAAGGTAGTGTTTTTTAAGAAATGCTACCAGTGCCACCAGAGAGACAGCGGGAACTTAGGGAGTTAATCAAGTGGCTCAGAAGCTGGTGCAGGCAGGCAGGAAGGAAGGGTTTGGGTTCATGGAGAACTGGGCTGACTTCTCTGTTGGCTACAGGCTCTACAGTAGGGATGGGCTGCACCTTAATGGGGAGAGTGCAGCTGCTCTGGGGAAAAAAATGGTAAGATGGCTGGAGGAGCTAATCTAGGATCTTAGGGGGGGGGGGGTCATATTAATAAGGGGGTAGATAGAGTGGGATATAGGAGGGGACAGTGGGGATTTAGTGGGGAAAGTAGGGAGGTGACTGGGCAGAACTTTACACCGATGAAAAATAGAACTGCTGGTAACATGGACCTGTTGCATACAAACATCAACCAAGGTACCCAAAAAAAAAAATCTGATATTCACTTTATGGGAACTAAATGTGAGAAATTAGTTAGGTCCATATATATATTTGGACACCGACACAATTTTATTAATTTTTTTACCAGTTTGCTAAAACATATTCAAGTTATAGTTATATAATGGACATAAAGTCCAGACTTTTAGTTTTTATTTGAGGGTTATGCACATTAAAATTAGATGAAGGGTTTAGGAGTTTCAGCTCCTTTACATGTGGCACCCTGTTTATAAAGGGACCAAAAATAATTAGACAATTGACTCAAGGGCTGTTTCATGGGCAGGTGTGGGCAATTCCTTCATTATTTCCTTCTAAATTAAGCACATAAAAGGCCTGGAGTTGATTTGAGGTGTAAACTGAGAAGAGAAGTAAACATGCGGTCAAAGGAGCTCTCCATGCAGTTGAAACAAGCCATCCTTCATCTGCGAAAACAGAAAAAACCCATCCGAGAAATTGCTAAACTATTAGGAGTGGCAAAATCTACAGTTTGGTACATCCTGAGAAAGAAAGCAAGCACTGGAAACCTCAACAATGCAAAAAGACCTGGACACCCACGGAAGACAACTGAATAGAAACCCCCTTACAACAGCCAACCAAGTGAACAACACTCTCCGGGATATAGGCGTATCAATATCCAAATCTACCATAAAGAGAAGACTGCATGAAAGGAAATACAGAGGGTTCATTACACGGTTCAAACCACTCATAAGCCTCAATAATAAGAAGGCTAGATTGCTAAAAAAAAAATCTTAAAAACCAGCACACTTCTAAAAGAACATTCTTTGGACAGATGAAACAAAGATCAGCCTCTACCAGAATGCTGGAAAGAAAAACGTATGGCAAAGGCATGGTACAGCTCATGATCCAAAGCATACCACATCATCTGTAAAACGTGGCTGAGTCAGTGTGATGGCTTGGACATGTGTGACTGCCAGTGGCACTGGGTCCCTAGTGTTTATTGATGTGAAACAGGACAGAAGCAGCCGGATGAATGTGTGCTCAAATCCAGCCAAATGATGCAAACTGATTGGTCGGCGTTTCATAATACAGATGGACAATAACTCGAACTTTAAAGCCAAAGCAACCCAGGAGTTTATTAAAGCAAAGAAGTGGAATATTCTTGAATGGTCAAGTCAGTGACCTGATCTGAACCCAATAGAGCATGCTGGTGATGTCCATGAGTTCAAGACTTCAGGCAGTCATTGCCAACAAAGGGTTTTCAACCAATTACTTTTGAGCCCCTGAAATGAAGGGATTGAGTTTAAAAAATGCTTTAGTGCCTCACATTTTTGTGCAATCATTTTGTTCAACCCACTGACTTAAAGCTGAAAGTCTGAACTTCAACTGCATCTGAATTGTTTTGTTCAAAATCCATTGTGATAATGTACAGAACAAAAATTAGAAAAATGTTGTCTTTGTCCAAATATATATGAATGTAACTGTATTTAAAGTGTATGTTCACAAATGCCCGAAATTTAGCAAGCAAAATGGGGGAGTTGGTGTGGCTGAGACATGACTGGACTCTTCTTACGACTGGGCTGTTAATATTCAGGGTTTTACACTATTTAGGATAGATAGGGCCAATAGAAAAGGCGGTGGCGTGTTCTTGTATGTGAGGAGTGATATGAAGGAGAGTCCTAAAGAGGACTGTCTAAAAAGGATGTCGAAACCTTATCGGTGGAATTACAAAGGGAGAACACACTAGGGGCGATTCTCTTTTTGGATCTGCTAATTTGTAATGATGCAGAGCTTGTTGGAAATGTTACTGTTCGAGAAACACTATGTAATAGTGACCACAATATAATTATATCCCCCCCCTGAACTATAAAAAGCGAACTCTGGCAGGGAGAGCAAAAACACAGACTTTTAAAAAGGCCAATTTCCCCGGGTTAAGGACAGCATTTCAGGGCATAGACTGGGAACAGAGGATAAATCTTTAAATCCACCTTGAGTAATTACACTACAAAATTTATTCCTGTAGGTAACAAGTATAAACGGCTAAAATTAAGCCCCCCCCCCCCCCCCCCATGGTTTACAGCCACTGTAAAAAGGTCAAAAAAAGACCAAAAAGGGAATTAAAAAATTACAAATCTGAAGGGTCAGATGTAGCCTTTGAAGTTTACAAAGAGCTTAATAAAATCTGCAAAATTACAAAATGAACAGCAGGTTACAAAAGAGAGCAAAACAAATCTCCAAAAATTATTTAAATGCTAAATAACCAAGGTCAGAGCAGACAGGACCTCTCAATAATGGTAAAGGGGGTTAGTCACTGAAGATAAGGAAAAGGCAGTTATTAAATTGTTTTTGTTTTTTTTTTTTTTTTTTTTTTTAAGCTCTGTATATACAAAAGAAGAGAAATGAGATGATATCTGTGGTGCTGGGACTGTTAGCCAATTGAGTATATTACTGGATGTACTAACTGTAGATATGGTCCAAGATAAGTTAAATAAGGTAATGTGAACAAAGGTTCCGGGTCCAGATGGATTACACCCAAGAGTTCTTAAACAGCTCAGTTCAGTCATCGCCGTGCCCCTGTTTAAATTTTTTTTAAAGATTCTCTAGGGACTGGTACAGTGCCAAGTGACTGGCGCAAGGCAAATGTGGTGCTCATATTCAAAAAGGATCTAGGTCCTCCACAGGTAATTATAGACCAGTAAGTTTAACTCCTGTTATGGGAAAAATGTTTGAAGGCCTCTTAAAGGGGTTATCCAAGTTCTCAAACAGCCCCCCATGCGCCGGGCCCCTCACAGGTAATATACTTACCCCACTCCCGGCGCTGCTGCTTCTCCCTGTACACGGATGAAAACATCCGACACTAGATTTTTTTCTTCTGTGTATAGGGAAAAGCAGGAGCGGGGTAAGTATATTATCTATGAGGGGGGTGTTTGAGAACTTGGATAACTCCTTTTAAGGGACTATATAGAGGAGTATTTGACTGTAAATAATATCATGTGATAACCAACAGAGGTTGTCAGACTAACCTAATTAGTTTTTTATGAGGAGGTGAGTAGTAGCCTGGACAGAGGAGCGGCTGTGGATGTAGTGTTTCTGGATTTTGCGAAGGCTTTTGATATTGTCCCTCATAGACGTTTAATAGGTAAAGTAAGGTCTATTGGCTTGGAAAGTATAGTTTGAAATTGGATTGAAAACTGTCTGAAGGACCGTGTCCAGAGATTTGTGGTCATAGATTCCTATTTTGAATGGTCGTGGTTATAAGTGGTGTACCCCAAGGTTCAGTGCTGGGTCCTCTAATTTTTTATTTATTTATTAATGATATGGAGGATGGGACACTAAGATAACACTTGGCTATGTAGTACGGTGCAGTCTATGGAAGATGTCCAAAAACTACGAGCAGACTTGGACACTGAGTGATTGGGCATCAGCTTGACAAATGAGGTTCAATGTAGGGTTGCATCGGGTATCGAAATTTCAATACCCAATCAATATTTTTGTGCCATTATCATTTCGGTACCAGGATTTGCGTTATTGTGATACTGGGCTGCGCTGCTGCACAGCCTAGTATCTCCTGTTATGAGAGAACATGTCGTGTGTCGCGCTTGGTGCATGCTATGTTCCCTCCGGCCAGAAAGTGGAGGGAGGGAGTCCCTCCCTCCTATGATGCGGCCGCCACTGAAACTAATGAGAAGAGCGGGCTCTGAAGCTGCCCGCACCACTGCCAGCAATGAATGTGTGGCTAATTAAAAGGGGGGGAGGGACGGGGGAGGGAATAAACTGGTGCGCCGTCTGAGCTAGTGAGCTTGGCGAACAGTGGCAGCAGCCTCCTCCTCCTGAGTGTCCTGTCCTCCTCAGCGTCGGCCCTGGAACTCAGCCCCATAGTCAGTGTGCATTAGTGCACTGAACAGCCAGCATAGCAGGTACCCCACCCCCACACAGTGCAAGAGTGATTAGCCTGCCTTAATTTTGCTACTGCCATGTTTAAAACCTGATGGGGCCATTTATTTGTAATGTCAGGCTGGGCACATGCTTTTGAACTGGACCTCACATTAATAGTAAGTGTCCCCATTAGTACCATCTCACATAATGGGCAACATGGGGTTAATGTGAGTTACAGAATACAGGCTACTTATTAAGATGGGGCACATGGATTAGAAGTCAAAATTCCTAAGACAATAGCAAGTGACTATTCCTGTAGCTCATGCATTAACCCCATGTTGCCCATTATGCAAGGATATGGATACTTGATAGGGTTATTATGAGGCACATGGGGGCTTTTCACTAGGAACGGTTGGACCTGTGCCTCACATTAACCCCATCATGTATCACTTTGGCAGCTTCCGATCTGAGCCATGGCATCCAGGACGGTTACCATGGCAGCCAGGATGCTACTGAAGCCTTGGCTGCCATGGTAAGCTCCCTGCTGCTGTGTGCAAAAAGCCCAGGGCTGCAGGGACAGTGTAAAGTCTTAGTCACCCTAATTGATCTCTATTAGGATGAATAGGATAAGGGTTCTAGCCGTATAAAGGGTCTAATAGTTACTAAATAAAAAGTAAAGGGGGGGGCGGAGGATCACTTGTAGAGAAGGATTTAGGTGTCTTTGTAGATGGTAGATTAAATAACAGCATACAATGCCAATTAGCTGCTTCTGAGGCTACCAGGATAATGTCATGTGTTAGGCAAGGCATGAATTTGCGGGACAGGGATTTAATATTACTACTTTACAAAGCATTGGTGCGGCCTCATCTGGAATATGCAGTTCAGCATAGAAAGGATGCTTTGGAACTGGTAAAAGTACAAAGGAGAGCGACTAAACTGGTGAGGGACATGAAGGGGCTTAATTATGAGGATTAAAAGAATTACATTTATTTAGTCTTGAAGAGATGTCTAGGGGGGAGACATGATTAACCTATACAAATATATAAATGGGTCATACAAAAAATATGTTGAAAAGCTGTCCCATATAAAATGCCCTCAAAAGACAAGGTGCACTGCCTCCGACTGGAGAAGAAAAAGCTCAGTCTCCAGAAGCGTCAAAACTTTACTGTAAGAACTGTGAATCTGTGGAATAGACTTCCTCAGGACGTGGTCACCACAGGGAGAATGGATAGTTTTAAAAGGGTTCAGATGAATTCTTACATGAAAATGTGTAGAAATCGGAGTCTCGCTTCCTTTCTGAGATTCGCGTCCCCACCTATCCTTTGGGTGAACTTGATGCTTTTATGTACCGTATTTTTCGCTTTATAAGACGCATCCCCCCACTACAGTGTTCGGTGCGAGGATAAAGGAGCCGAGGCAGCGGCTGCGTGAGTACAACGCTTCTCCCAAGTTATGGGTGTGTGGCCTGAGGCCCGGGACCTGCCCTGTTCCGACGGGAGGGCGATCAGGTTGGGGGATGGTGACTGGAAAGTTCATAGCTTTTACGGGGGTTGAGCTGTCACCCCGTCCTCAGTCCGGTCACAGAGGCGGCTCTGCACTCCGGTTAACTACCAGCAGCAGCAGACTGTCCCCGTGTATACACGTTATGTACATAGCCATGTGTACCCCGGTGTACATACAATATGTGCAGTATCGTATCAACACACCTCACCCCCTTTATATACACACATGTCACTGCATCCCCTGTAATATACACACATGTCACTGCATCCCCTGTAATATACACACATGTCACTGCATCCCCTGTAATGTACACACGTCACTGCATCCCCTGTAATGTACACACGTCACTGCACCCCCTGTAATGTACACACGTCACTGCACCCCCTGTAATGTACTCATCCGGCGCGTGATGTCACTCACTCGGTCATGTTCCTCCCACTTCATTAATGAAGATGGCAGGAGCATGACTGTCGTTACACTGCCGGCCTGACCACTGCTTTGAGTTTTCTGTGTATCATCCACAGATTTCCCCCCCCAATAACAACAGTGCGTCATCCACATATTCCCCCCCCCCCCCCATAACAGTGTGTCATTCACAGATTCTTCCCCCCCCCCCCATAACAGTGCATTATCCACAGACAACTATTAGTTCAAAACACAGCAAAAGCACACCTTTAGGTTCCATTTTTCTTTCTTCCTATTTTCTTCCTCAAAAATCTAGGTGTCTTATCATCAGATGCGTCTTATAAAGCAAAAAATACGGTAATTTTTTAACCGTTTTAACTGTAACTATGTAAAGAGTCCTCTCCTATGTTTGTGTACAAACGTTCTTTATGCAGAGGATGTCCCCTCTTCACAGTCCTGGGAATAAATAAATGATGGGAGAGATCTCTGTACTGACCCCTGATATATTTATACATGGTTATTAGATCTGCTCTCAGCCGTCTTTTTTTCTAAACTGAATAACCCAAATTTTTATAATCTTTCTGGGTACTGTAGTCCACCCATTCCAGTTATTACTTTAGTTTCCCTTTGAGAAAATTCTAGGGATACCACGACCGAAGTGCATGGATCATACTGCAGCCAGCAACCCCCACTTATCCCCTAGTCAGTGTCCTATGTACCCCAACGCTGCCCCTGGTTTGAGCTCGTCCCCAGTGCTAACTGTGCATTGGTGGCTGTATTTCCCTGAGGCCGAGCGCCTCACCTGAGTGTGGGGATAGCACCACTGGGTCTACCTGTCGCCATCCACATAATGGGAGTAGTGACTAGGAGAACAATGGCTTAATTGAGGCCCCAAAATATTAACAAGGCTAATGGAATGATTACTTTAACTACTAATCTCGTGTCTGGCCTTATGTGGACATAAAGTCCAGCCAGCACGTCTCACCTCATGGCTCTGGGGTCTAGATGAGCATGGTGTGTGGACTGTGGCTTTGGCGGTGCCCCTCCCAATCCACTAGCAAAGTTTATTAGGCATCTTCAAATACCAGAAAAGGAATATATTTGATAAAACACAACAATAAAAATCAAAGTAACCGATGCTTCATGCTGAAAAAAGTTTGCATCGCTTAGAGCTGTGGATTCTGCTCCAAGTCCATTGGTCCAGTAATCTTTAGTTAACAGCCATCTTTTCACACATTATTAGAGGGAAGAAATGTGTTTGAGTAGAACTGTACCATTGAAAGGCGGCTCTAGGACCCTGTTGGGCGCCTCCAGCCTGGATACAAGATGAGATACGGTTGGGCATGGAGGCGTACAGGTTCTGTATGGTATCCTGCAGCACATTTGCTGTCAGAAGTTGCAGCTGGATCTGTAGATCCTGCAGACTCATTGGTTGCTGAAGCGGTCATCTCAGCTGATCCACTCAATGCTGGATTGCTGATGGATCTGGTGACCAGGCAGGCCACAGAAGTGTTACAATCTGGTGCAGACATTCCTGGAAAACCCTTGGTGTGTGTGGACGGCATTATTCTGATGAAAAATGCCATTTGGAAGGCATGCCATGCAGGGTGGATTTGATTTAAATCACTAGTCAGTAAGGCTTGATTTTAAATCATAGTTTTCTACATAAAGACTAATTCTTGCTGGTATAACTTATAATATGCAAGTAGATGAAGATTTTTAGAATAACAACTTTTCATATTAGTTTGATCAGGTTGATTCTGCATTCATAGGTTTGTAGAAGTTAGGATTAAGGTATTTTTCTCAACTCTGTTCATGTTATAACATTTTTGCTGTGAAGAAGAGGCATGTGATCTCTGCTGAGTCAAATTCTGTTTTGAGAACTGCAAAAGTAAACCAAGCATCTGTGATAATATCTTGTAGGCAGAGAAACTGCCCAATAATCGTACAAAAACTTCTGGAAGAGCATGACATTGTGAATGGATTAATGGAATTTATTTACCAAAAAAATTACACATATAGAAACATAGAATGTGTCGGCAGATAAGAACCATTTGGCCCATCTAGTCTGCCCAATATACTGAATACTATGGATAGCCCCTGGCCCTATCTTATATGAAGGATGGCCTTATGCCTATCCCATGCATGCTTAATCTCCTCCACTGTATTTGCAGCTACCACTTCTGCAGGAAGGCTATTCCATGCATCCACTACTCTCTCAGTAAAGTAATACTTCCTGATATTACTTTTAAACCTTTGCCCCTCTAATTTAAAACTATGTCCTCTTGTAGCAGTTTTTCTTCTTTTAAATATTCTCTCCTCTTTTACCTTGTTGATTCCCTTTTATGTATTTAAAAGTTTCTATCATATCCCCTCTGTCTCGTCTTTCTTCCAAGCTATACATGTTAAGGTCCTTTAATCTTCCCTGGTAAGTTTTATCCTGCAATCCATGTACCAGTTTAGTAGCTCTTCTCTGAACTCTCTCCTATCAATATCCTTCTGGAGATATGGTCTCCAGTACTGCGCACAATACTCCAAATGAGGTCTCACTAGTGCTTTGTAGAGCGGCATGAGCACCTCCCTCTTTCTACTGGTAATGCCTCTCCCTATACACCCAAGCATTCTGCTAGCATTTCCTGCTGCTCTATCATATTGTCTGCCTACCTTTTAAAGGGGTTGTCCGGGTTCAGAGCTGAACCCGGACATACCCTTCTTTTCACCCCGGCAGCATCCCTGAGCCTAGCATCGGAGCATCTCATGCTCCGATGCGCTCCCTTGCCCTGCGCTAGATTGCGCAGGGCACAGGCTCTTTTGTTTACAATAACACACTGCCGGGCGGTAACTTCCGCCCGGCAGTGTGTTCGGTGACTTCACCGGCTCTGAGGGGCGGGCTTTAGCTCTGCCCTAGCCGTTTTACTGGCTAGGGCAGAGCTAAATCCCGCCCATCAGTGCCGGTGATGTCACCGGGGTTCCTGTCAGCCCCATGGAGAGCCCCGGTACGTCACCGGAACTCCTAAAAATGCCTTTGCCCTGCGCAATTTAGCGCAGGGCAAAGGAGAGCATCGGAGCATGAACTACTCCGATGCTCATGTCAGGGGGGCTGCCGGGGTGAAAATCGAGGGATGTCCAGGTTCAGCTCTGAACCCAGACAACCCCTTTAAGTCTTCTGAAATAATTACCCCTAAATCCCTTTCCTCAGATACTGAGGTTAGGACTGTATCACTGATTGTATATTCTGCTCTTGGGTTTTTACACCCCAGGTGCATTATCTTGCACTTATCCACATTAAATTTTAGTTGCCAGATTTTTGACCATTCCTCTAGTTTTCTTAAATCCTTTTCCATTTGGTGTATCCCTCCAGGAACATCAACCCTGTTACAAATCTTTGTGTCAAAAAGACACACCTTACCATCGAGGCCTTCTGCAATTTCGCTGATAAAGATATTAAACAATATGGGTCCCAGAACAGATCCCTGAGGTACCCCACTGGTAACAAGACCATGGTTTGAATATACTCCATTGACTACAACCCTCTGTTTGTCCCTCAGCCACTGCCTAATCCATTCAACAATATGGAAGTCTACGTACAGCCTTATTCTACATAATTAAAAAACTAATCTTTATTTCATGATGGAATAACCTTTGGATGGTAATATATTTTCCTCAAAAAGCATTTTAGATAAAAAATCTGATTTTAAATAAAAAAACACATGTGGCTTCAGCATATCCTGCACATATCTCTGAGCTGTTAGTGTCCCTCGTATCACTACTAGGGGTGATTGTTTATGTGGGAAGCCATCACATACATCACTGTATCGCTCTACAGCAAAGGCTTGATTGAAGCGCTCATCCCAAACAGAACCCGGATTCAACATTAAAGACAATGCGGTTCCAGTCCATAAGAGTAAAGGTTGACACTAGGGGTGGGCGATATGGCCTAAAATCTATATTGCGATATAATTTTAAGCATGTGCGATATGTGATGTATATCGCGATATATGGTTTTATATATTTGGGGGGGGTTAAACTCTTTTTTATTTTTTTTATTTAATAACTATTAGCCTCCTTAAGGGCTAGAACCCTTGCAATATTCACCCTAATAGAGCTCTATTAGGGTGAATAGGACTTTACACTCTCCCTGCTGCCCTGTGCTTTGTGCACACAACAGCAGGGAGCTGACCATGGCAGCCAGCCTCTGATCAGCCCCCCAGCTGCTCCCTCTTATCAGCCCCCTTTGGTAACTCAAATCCACCCACCCTTCCCTCCCCAGTATTAATCATTGGTGGCAGTGGCCACAGGGTCCCCCTCCCCCCCCCCCCATCATTGGTGGCAGTGGGCAGTTCCGATCGGAGTCCCAGCAGTGTAATGCTGGGGCTCCGATCGGTTACCATGGCAGCCAGGAGTCACACTACTGAAGTCCTGGCTGCCATGGTATGTTAGTGAGCAGCATTATACTCGCGTGTGCCGTGGCCGCCGGGCGCTCCATAGATCTGTGCGGCGCATTACTAATACATTGCTAGTGCGGTGCACGTGAGTATAATGCTGCTCACTAACATACCATAGCAGCCAAGACTTCAGTAGCGTGACTCCTGGCTGCCATGGTAACCGATCGGAGCCCCAGCATTACACTGCTGGGACTCCGATCGGAGCTGCCCACTGCCACCAATGCAGAGACTGAAGAACATTCCCGGCACCCGACCTCTGACAGGACGCTATGATCCCGCCGATTAACCCCTCAACTGAGGGGTTAATTGCGGCGGATCGCAGCGTGCAGTCATAGGGGCCGTTGGTATTCAGGCATCATTGGTGGCGCAGTGGCCACAGTCCCTCCCCTCCTCCTCCTACTCTGTTCCTATTAGTGGCCAGCGGCAGCCGCGCACAGTGGGGAGGGAGGGACTCCCTCCTTCTCCACTGTGCCGGCACAGGAGAACATGGTGCGCGCCGAGAGCGCGATTATTCGCTACCGCTCCGTGGTCATATCGTGATCCGGCGATATGCACAAAATCCATATCGTGGCACAAATTTATATCACATATGGCCTATATCGCCCACCCCTAGTTGACACCACTGCAAATGAATGCATCAGTGGCTGGTGGTCAAATATCCTTTAGCTAATCACCTGCAAATGGTCCAGGGAGAGACATGGGTATGTAATGACTGTGCCACCTGTGTCTGGATGGTGACAACGAAACTGTGGGAACTGTTTGTGCTTGTTGGCGGCTCAGATGATCCTCTTTACTGGTTGGTCTGTCTGGGCTGGCCAAAGCCTGTTTGCCATGTGTGCGTGCCCTCATATAACCACTGCTCAACCTCAAACATGTCCTAACCAGTGATGTGCTCCCTCTTAAAGTCTGTCAACTGGGCAAAATGTTGAGTGCATTGTAGAGGCATATCTAACAGTCAACGGCCTTTCACCAAGAGGTACACTAGCCAAAGTGGCCTCTGAGAGCATTTTTATAGGGCACTAGGGGAAGCACTTTCATGCCCTTTTGTGGCAAGAACCAGTGTGCAATCAGACCACACCTGTAATTATGTACATATCTACCTGAGACATAAATGCATGCCAATTTTGCAGCAATCCAACATTTCGATATGGGTGCGTTATTTTGTCTGTGTGTGTGTACGTATATGTATGTATGTATATATTTATAAAAAAAATTAATAGGAGGGACTGACATACCATATGCACAACCTGCGCAGCTGCAGGCGAGCCCCCCTCCACATTAGTATAGTGCTACTACCTGCCATTAGATTGCAAGAGGTTATGCTAATTACTCCCAGAGCTCACAATTACTGGTGAACAATTTTTACTCAGAGACCAATGCTCAGCTGCTTTAGAGGATTTACAAACTGTTCTTTTTATTTTTGGTTATATGCCCTAATGCCTGCTAAAACCAGGTGCGGCTCTAAACACAGAACAGGTGCTGATCCCTTATACCTTTATGTCTGTGGAGGCTTCAGCCCTGGTTTTGATGGAAATCGCTGACCAAAACACTGACGTGTGAATGAGGCTTTTTTTTGCTGAAGGACTCCATAAACCTCTGTATTAGGGTCCATTCACACATCTGTGTGTGTTTTGCGGATCCACAAAACACGGACAGCGGCAATGTGCGTTCCGCATTTTGCAGACCGCACATTGCCGGCACTAAGAGAATATGCCTATTCTTGTCCGCTATTGCGGACAAGAATAGGACATGTTCTATTTTTTTCAGGATCGGAATTCATAGAAATGTATGGGTCCGCAATTCCGTTCCGCAAAATGCGGAATGGAATTGCGGATGTGTGAATGGACCCTAAAGCTGGAGGCACATGATGGAAGTACAGGTGCTCTAATACAGATTTGTAATGTGGCCCTGGGTTTCCACTACCTACTTCTTGGAATATTATCTGCCTCTGTAACATTTGTTGTGTGTCCCGTTCAATGTTCTTGGTTCATTGAGATCTTCTAAGGTAGGCATGCTCAATCTGCGGCCCTCCAGCTGTTGCAAAACTCCCATCATTCCCGGCCAGCCTACAGCTATCAGCCTAGAGAAGAGCATGGTGGAAGTTGTCGTTTTACAACAGCTGGAGGGCCGCAGGTTGAGCATCCCTGTTCTAAGGAATGCACGTTTAGCCCCCTCCTGTGGACATTTTAGTAATTACATCTCTGGAGTGGATACATGTTTCAGCTGTGGAAATCATGGCACACTTTGTAACCCCTCTCACTATGAGTCTTTATATGACTGTGCTCCAGAGCATCTGAGATGAGGTAAAAGTTGCACAAAATAAATACAATGGTCCCTCAAGTTACAATATTAATTGGTTGCAGGAGGACCATTGTATGTTGAAACCATTGTAACGAGTAATTGGTTCCAAAGCCCCAAAATGTCATCCAAGATAATAGAAAATGAAGATTTAAGAAAAGTAAGTAGATAACGAAGACCGATAAAACAAGTCCTTACATATAACAGTCAGGAATAGCTACTAATCCAGCTATTTACCAGAGAAGTGGCCTTGATTGGTTGGGTCTGAGTCTGAGACATTGTATGTTCAGTCTGGTTTCAACTTGCAATGGTCTTTAATGACCCATCGTATGTTGAAAATATTGTATCCTGAGGCCATTGTATCTTGAGGGACCACTGTACTGACAAATACAGTGCTGATTGTTACACATTTGAGTCACCTTATTATAACCACCAGCTAATATCCAGAGTGACCGCCATGTACAGCACGGACAGCAGCTAGATGGGCTGGGAGTGACCCGGTAAAGTCCTGGTAGGATGTCACAGGTATCTGGTAAAGATACCAAAATTTTCATCTGACGAGGCCTTTTCATAACTTCTGCGGATCCACCACCAGATATAGGGATTATTAAGACCAGCATCTAAAATGCCGGTCTTAATAAATGACCCCCATGGTGTTTCTGCAGGTACAATTGTATGTATGTGTGAGAGAGAGAATATTTAAAGGGGTTTTCAGAGATTTTGTTATTGATGGCCTATCCTCAGATCATCAATGTCTGCTTGGCAGCATCCGACTCCCAGCTCCTTTGCTAATCAGCTGCTGTTTTTTTGAAGAGGCCTCGGCGCTCTGATGAGTGGACACAGGTTCAGTTTCACCACATAGGGAACGCCATAGAGATAAAACCCGTAAAACTGTGGCTGAATTGCGTTTTTTTTTGTTTGTGTTTTTTTTCCAAGTCCACTCCATCTAAAATTTTTCCTGCTTCCCACTACATTCTATGTCCTATTATATGGTAGCATTAGAAAGTAAAACTTGTCCCACAAAAAAACAAGCCCTCATACAGCTATGTGAATAGAAAAATAAAAAAGTTATGGCTCTGGGAAGACCAAGAAGAAAAATGAAAAAGCAAAAAAAATTAACTTTTGGTATTCAAGGGGTTAAGCATTATTCTGTCGCCTGTTTTAAGGTGAGTTGCCCTGTGTTGCCTTAAACCATATCAGAGACAGCTAACCTGCTTGCTGATAGTTGAATGTTTCCTACTGTATACTATACAGGCTGAAAGATAAAGCCATAAATGAGACCAGCCTCTCTTCTCTGATAATCATAGGTCAGCTTCAGTTTAATATTAACAGGACTTTGTTTGGCTAAGTAGCTAATAAAATGTTTCTCTTCTTCCAATTTAAGGTGTAAACTAACAGAGGGAAAGCCCTTTTGTGAATTGCGTTCAGACATATAGAACTAGGGTGGTCCTCATCAGCAGTGTCTTCTTTTAGTCTCTGTCCTGCTTTCAGGCTTCTTCCTGACCTCTTTGCCCTCTCTAACGTCTCGCTGGTTGCACCTGAAATCTGACTAGACAGAAGCATGCAGAGTAGCCGTGAGGACAAGCTGTTGTACTGGGTTCTTACATTGTGCAGGCAGCGAAAAACAGTCATCTCTGCTAATGTGCTAAATTCTGTAAGCAGATCTGAGCAGAACAGCAATCAATCTGCTATGGTGTAGTTGCTCCCCTAACTCGTGAATATGCTGGATGTTACCTGAGGAGGATACAACCGGAATACACGTTGCCCAGTTTACATACAAGGCAGGTGCTACGCAGCAGGTATGCACCCACTGTCACTTGGACAGATTTGGCTTGCAGCGTTATCCAAGTGGTCTACCTGGTATTCACCCGTTTACCCTTATAGAGGGATCTCGACTCTGCTTCAGGGGAAGCACTAGGCCACTCCCGGAGTAGTCTTTGTTCAAGTGACTGCTGACTCCCGGGGGGTCAAGAGAGGCTGGTATGAAACACAGAGGGGTCAAGCAAAACCGTACTCTGGTTCAGGGCAGGCAGAGTATGTGCAATCCAGTAAACAGTCTGAGGTTTGGTCAGGCAGCTTAGGTTCAATATGGAGCTCACACAGGAGTCAGACACAGAACAGGCAGCAAGGAATCAAAATCCAGGAAGCAGGCAGTAGTTGGTACAAGGGCAAATGAATGTAAAGCAGTACAGCTTAGCAGGCACTAGCAAACTGGAACCTATTGCTCAGGCACCCGTCCAGGTGCCTCAAGTAACCCTGGATAACCAGCCACTCACAGGGGATGATAAGGGGTGTGTGTGTTGGCATTTAAAGAGTCATAGGAAGTGCGCACACCCTACAACCAGCAAGAGGCATTGCCGGCAGAATGCAAACTTGTGGCCTGCAAGGTGAAGGAGGTAGCTACTCCGGCAGCCAGGCCTGATGTAAAGGGGGATGAAAAGACTAGTGGGTCCTTGCTGCCAGAATGCAGGAGTGGGTGAGTAACACAGGGCACGCCAGAGACACCAGGACGGCAACAGGCACAGGCCACCTCTGTAACAACAGGAACACCTGGGTAACAAATTGCAACAGTATCACACATTGATTCGAAAAAGAAGTATTGAGGAACGACTGTCATTTTGGTGCTGTACATGCAGATGTGGGTGGTTTAGGGGCCAAAACTGAGTTGTCTGTTTTCCTTTGAAGCTGCAATATGTGACTTTCTCTTACCAGATGTTTCCCCTTTCTTTCAGGTTATCACTTGCTTTGGCATATCTGTGCTCCTCCATCGGTATGTGGGATTTTCAGTGGTGGCCCTGCTAGTGGAAATTAACTCCATCTTCCTGCATCTGAGACAAATACTGCTCATGGCCAACCTAGTAAAAACCACCGTGTATAGGCTGAACAGCCTACTGAACCTGGGGACATATGTCATCTTCCGGATCAGCACGTTGGCTTGGATGACAAGGTGGCTGGTGATAAACCGAGAGAACATTCCTCTGCTCACCTACACCATTGGCAGTGTTGGGATGGCCATAATGACTGTGATGAATATAGTGCTTTTCTACCGACTCTTGAGAAGCGATTTCCTTAAGTCAGCCCGAGATATGCCAAACGAAAAGGATAAATAACAAGTAGAGCTTCATTCTGAAGATTCAGGGAGACTTTTGGGCCATAATATTGTGCCCATTATTTGTAGTTCTGCTTGTGATATTCACAAGAACCCAATACTTGAGTATTACCTTCTCTGAATCTGTCAGATGACATGTCTACTACTCTAATGAGAAGACCAAAAGAAAGATTGCCAGGTGCGTCATACATTTACAGACAGTCTGGTCTAAAGGGATGCCCCTTCTTGAACCCTTTAGATGCCATCAGCCATCATGTTCATCCATTCTCCAGTTCCATGCTACTAATAGCTCCTGCACTTAGGTATCGGTACATCTACACCGACCAGACAGACTCACTTTTTCTGGATTTTCATAAAAAAAATGTATGTTGTGGATGGAAATCATGATATTTTTCTGAAATGGAAGCATTGGTATTGCTGAACACAGCATATATTTAAAGGAAAACTGAACTAGTCATGTAGGTTCATTCCAAACTAGTGATATCTGTCTATGGTATATACAGGGAGTGCAGAATTATTAGGCAAGTTGTATTTTTGAGGATTAATTTTATTATTGAACAACAACCATGTTCTCAATGAACCCAAAAAACTCATTAATATCAAAGCTGAATATTTTTGGAAGTAGTTTTTAGTTTGTTTTTAGTTTTAGCTATTTTAGGGGGATATCTGTGTGTGCAGGTGACTATTACTGTGCATAATTATTAGGCAACTTAACAAAAAACAAATATATACCCATTTCAATTATTTATTTTTACCAGTGAAACCAATATAACATCTCAACATTCACAAATATACATTTCTGACATTCAAAAACAAAACAAAAACAAATCTGTGACCAATATAGCCACCTTTCTTTGCAAGGACACTCAAAAGCCTGCCATCCATGGATTCTGTCAGTGTTTTGATCTGTTCACCATCAACATTGCGTGCAGCAGCAACCACAGCCTCCCAGACACTGTTCAGAGAGGTGTACTGTTTTCCCTCCTTGTAAATCTCACATTTGATGATGGACCACAGGTTCTCAATGGGGTTCAGATCAGGTGAACAAGGAGGCCATGTCATTAGATTTTCTTCTTTTATACCCTTTCTTGCCAGCCACGCTGTGGAGTACTTGGACGCGTGTGATGGAGCATTGTCCTGCATGAAAATCATGTTTTTCTTGAAGGATGCAGACTTCTTCCTGTACCACTGCTTGAAGAAGGTGTCTTCCAGAAACTGGCAGTAGGACTGGGAGTTGAGCTTGACTCCATCCTCAACCCGAAAAGGCCCCACAAGCTCATCTTTGATGATACCAGCCCAAACCAGTACTCCACCTCCACCTTGCTGGCGTCTGAGTCGGACTGGAGCTCTCTGCCCTTTACCAATCCAGCCACGGGCCCATCCATCTGGCCCATCAAGACTCACTCTCATTTCATCAGTCCATAAAACCTTAGAAAAATCAGTCTTGAGATATTTCTTGGCCCAGTCTTGACGTTTCAGCTTGTGTGTCTTGTTCAGTGGTGGTCGTCTTTCAGCCTTTCTTACCTTGGCCATGTCTCTGAGTATTGCACACCTTGTGCTTTTGGGCACTCCAGTGATGTTGCAGCTCTGAAATATGGCCAAACTGGTGGCAAGTGGCATCTTGGCAGCTGCACGCTTGACTTTTCTCAGTTCATGGGCAGTTATTTTGCGCCTTGGTTTCTCCACACGCTTCTTGCGACCCTGTTGACTATTTTGAATGAAACGCTTGATTGTTCGATGATCACGCTTCAGAAGCTTTGCAATTTTAAGAGTGCTGCATCCCTCTGCAAGATATCTCACTATTTTTGACTTTTCTGAGCCTGTCAAGTCCTTTTTTTGACCCATTTTGCCAAAGGAAAGGAAGTTGCCTAATAATTATGCACACCTAATATAGGGTGTTGATGTCATTAGACCACACCCCTTCTCATTACAGAGATGCACATCACCTAATATGCTTAATTGGTAGTAGGCTTTCGAGCCTATACAGCTTGGAGTAAGACAACATGCATAAAGAGGATGATGTGGTCAAAATACTAATTCTGCACTCCCTGTAGTTTGGAGGTCGGAGGGTCTCGGTGATGTCACCAGATAGTCACTGCAGCTTAGATCCCATTCACTTAAGTGGGAGCCAAGTTGCAGTAACCCTGCATGGCCACCAGATAAAATATTAAAGGCGATTAGAAAAAATAGGTCTATTTTATATTTCCAGAAACAGCACCATTCTTTGTATAGGTTGTGTTTGGTATTGCAACTCATCTCCATTCACTTAGCTAGAAGAATAGACACAGACCATGGACAAAAGGTAGTGGCGTTTCTGGATAAAACAGACCTGTTTTTCTAATTTCAGGCAATACCTTCAAGGTAAGGTTTCAAATGGCTGAATGGTCACATCCAAAAACTTTATTACTATGAATGTGTGTTAGGGATTAGTGAACCGAGCTTCTGATCCAAAATCCGAATTCTCTTCGCTCCGTCTCCGTACAGCATTAAAATGTGAAGTGAGTGATCACCGAAGTCCCTGGATTTGAATTTTGAACTTGAAAACCATTTAAAACCTTGATTCTGAGGTTGGCTTCGGTACCGAAGCCTACTTCGGATACCTGTTTTAAAATGGTTTTCAAGTTTAATAAAATGCCAAAGTCTTGCGAGATGGATCTCCCTACAGCATTAAAACAAATTTTTGAGCAAACTTACTTCAGATCTTGGATCCGAAGCTCGCTTCTCTCATCTCTAATGTGTGTCCCTTGATGATGCATGCCACCATAAAGGGATTTTCCAGGCTTCTGATATTTATGGCCTATCCTGACGAAGCGGAGCCAAACTGATCCATCCTGGCACACAATGTAGGTCAATGGGGATGGATCCGTTTGCTCTTACACAATCTGGCACAATAGAAAATGGATCCGTCCCCCATCGACTTTCAATGGTGTTCAAGACGGATCCGTCATGGCTATAGAAGACATTTAATACAACCGGATCCGTTCATGAAGGATACATGCGGTTGTATTATTGTAACGGAAGCGTTTTTGCAGATCCATGACTGATCCGCAAAAAACGCTAGTGTGAAAGTAGCCTAACGGAAACCGGAGGGATCCGTTATGCAGGCCATAGACTTCTATTATGACTGAATGAATAATGGAATGCCTCTAAAGGCATTCCGTCATGGAATTGCGTTTATGGTCCATGGTAACGGAATCCATACCACAATTCAGATTATTATACCACACCCTGAACTCGAATTTCAAAATATGAAATTTGCTCATCCCTACTTACAACCATCAGTGACTCTTGCATCCTTTATGTTGGTTATACTTAGTTTTCATCATCTCGGCTGTAAGGTTTTTACTACACATCACTTGAAATCTACCTCTCAATGGTGCTATGGACTTGAGCCTCTACCAGATCTGAGTCTTACATAGTTCAGGTGGCAGTAAAAAAAATTACAAGATAACAGTATTTGCTAGTGTACAGGCCAAAGATGTGTTCTTCCCCATCACCTGGCTACCTCACAAGTTTTTCCTTGCCGTGTGTTGTGCCCCCCCCCCCCCCCCCCCCCCCCAGTGATGAGGCAGCCGACGACCGCTGGCCTCATGTCGTAGATACTTTCCTCTGTGAATATTTGCCTACAACATAATAAGCTGAAGTTCCAATCAAAGAGCTAATTCTATATGGATACTGTACATTAGTTGCATATATTGCTAGAGAGGGAGTTAGCTTTTATTTCCAAGATGGAATCAAATATCCTTCTGTTCCAGCAAGTAGTCCGATCACTGTGAACATGGGAAGACGTGCAGTGAATGGCTAGATCCGTGTGATGATATTGTCTATAAACCCCATGGAGCAATGGTGGGAATTTGTATGGAATTAAATAAAGTTCTGGTCCTGCCACACAATAAACACAGTAGTGAGGAACACCGGAGCAGCAGAGTTGGAATAGTAGGGGATTTCATAGGTAAGTAAAGCCAACCACTGCCCTTTTTTTTTGATCCCAGACAGTCCCTTTTAAGAAGAGCCAGAAACCAGCACTATAAAATGACAGGACTGGGGCAGACGCCAAGATTTTACATCTTGGTGTACACTACTAGCCCTCTACTCCATTGAAGCAGTTTCAGTCTGACGTCTGCCTGTCTATTACTCAGTAGTGAGGTTGATTTGTATGCACTGTTTTATTTTTGCAATTGATGCCATTAATATTTTATTTTCTGCACTTTGATGAGCATGTAAATTATTTATACAAAAAGTACCACCCTTTTTTCCCATTTAGAGCGTTTCCACTTCTAGAATTTATAGGTAGATGCAATTGACATTTGTACTTTGTCCCAATTCAACCTTGATGAAACGTTTGCAGTGGCTTTCTGGTCAGGTCATCGCCTCTGTTGCACTTAAAGGGCATCTGGCAAGAGATTTGTACCTATGAAACTGGCTGACCTGTTACATGTGCTCTTGGCAGCTGAAGGCATCTGTATATGGTTCATATGTGCCCACATTGCTGAGGAAAATGAAGTTGTAATATATGCAAATGAGCCTCTAGGAGCAACGGGGGCGTTGCTATTACACCTAGAGACTGCTCTCTCTGCAACCGCTGCACCCTCTCCACTTTGACAGGACCAAGCAGTAAAAATGCTACAAAACCTTTTCTACGCCAGAAAGCCAGTGTAGAAGCTGGGTAACTCTCACCCTTTTTCTATCACCCATTCTAGTAGTATATAAAGTGTAAGATTTGTAAACTAGTCCTAGAAGAGCTTATCCTTTTATTCAATTTTGGAACTGCAGTTTCATAACTGGCTATTTTTGACCTCCTGCATAAATACCAGTGCAGACAAGTGTTGGTTTTCCTGTGAAATGTCGATGTCCTCAAAGGGCATCTCTCACCAGTTTTATGCTGCCCTATCTGAGAACCTGAGAAAAACACTGGGTCGCCACCTTCAGTGAGTATGAGGACACCCTGGCACACGCTGTGTATTGAGTGGACTCCATTCATGAGAATGACCCAATGTTTTAATCCTGGTCCATGTGACCAGTTTATGTTGCTCTCAGATGGGGCATCATAAAACTGGTGACAGGTCCCCTTAAAGGGTTGTGCAGGATTCTAAAAAATGTCATTTATTGTCTCTTCACTTTGATCTCCATGCTCCCGCTGTTCTCCATTGTTTACAACCCAACCTTCCAGGTTGTGGACGTAGATGAGCAGCAGCCACAACACTTCCCATAGTGCTATGCCCTGCTAGATCAGCCAGCAATGTAAACGCCTACTACACCCTTCCCTAGGCCGAAAAACGTTGCCACTACACTCCCCATCATCCCCTTGCATTGTCCTCCACCACAGCTTTGATATGACAAGCCTACCCTACTTGTGGATTGAGAGAGTCGATCTCCCCATTCTGAGATAACATTGGTCTGACATCATGACCATTTGGACAGAGATTCTGACGGAGGGCAACGTAGGGGATCTGGTTGTGAGGAAATAGTCTCCACAGAGGGTGCAGCCACGTGACCACTCTCCCAATCTCCAGACTGAGAGGCAGAAAAGGATAAGCCCCCTAAGGTCTTGTGAACACGACTGTGTCTATTTCAGTCCAGAAAAAAATGAATCCACGAAGTACAGACTTCCATGACCATTCTGTATTTTTATGACTCCCAACAAGACAAGAATAGGACCTGTTCTATAATTTGCGGAACAGCCACACGGATCCACAAAAGAAAAAATGGATGTGTGCCTGGCTTCATAGAAAGGAATTGCTCAGTGTGTTATTTGTGAAGAAATGGATAGTGCACAGAAGAAAAATGCAGTCGTGTACATGAGCCCTTAAAGGGGTTCTGCAGTTTGTTTAAACTGATGATCTATCCTCTGGATAGATCATCCGCATCTGACAGGCAGGGGTCCGACACCCGGGACCCCCGCCGATCAGCTGTTTGAGAAGGCAGCGGCGCTGCTGGAGCGCCGCGGCCTTCTCACTGTTTACCGCTGGCCCAGTGATGTCACGACTAGTATAAACTTGCCTGGACGCAGCTAAGCTCCATTCAAGTGAACAGAGTTTAGCCGCGCCCAGGCCAGTTGATACTAGTCATGACGTCACTGGGCCAGCGGTAAACGGTGAGAAGGCTGCGGTGCTGCTGGAGCCGATCAGATGCTGATGATCTATCCAGAGGATAAATCATCAGTTTAAACAAACTGCAAAACCCCTTTAAGCAAAGGGAGCTATGATACCGCAATTGTATCTGGAAATTTAGGGGCTCATTTATTATGGCTGTTGTTTTTTTGGAAGTGATTTTGACCTGTTTTCTAAGTCTAAATGTACGCCTGATTTAACACATTGTTTAGCAATCATAAATCGGGCACATTTGTGTTGTTTGGCGGTCTCCAGCAGAATCGTATATTAAGTCCTAATTGTAGTGCGTCAGTTCCCATGCTGCAAACATGTCTAGCTCTGGCCCACCCGAACATCCTATGTTGAAGTTATGGAACAAATTTTTATTGTACAAATTTTCCCTGCAAACGTAAATCCAGGACAAGCATCAGGCAGTTCTTTGTTGGCCTGCGACTTACCTGTCACGGAGAGAATCGTTCCTCCGCTCCTGCAGTCTCCCCGTAAATCCGATGTATCAGCTGGCTCATCTAGTCCCATCACTGTTAAAATAAAATAATAAATTTATATGCAAAATTTTTCACATGAAGAGACAGTGATGATAGCTGAGCTTGTAAGATATTTAAGTATTTAATTTTGTTTTTAAATTTTTCCTCCTGTTTCCCTTTTTTTGTGCTAAAATCAACTAAATTGTGTTTTTGATTTTTGTTTATCTTGTTTTTAATTTCATTTTTATCGTAATAGGTTGTCCATAATTTTTTTTTTATAGTCTCTTTTGGACAGAAACCAGATAAGGTTTCCCAGAGTGGCAAATCTGCATTGCGGAACACCATCTCTGACAAAGTATTGAGTCTTAGCGTTGCTGTCAGAACAGTACCCGAATGTAAAAAATATATTTTTTTTTTAAATGGCGTGATTTACGGCAGAAAAAAGAAGTGTAAAATGTCCAAGATGGCTCACCATTCTCAGCAAACAGGTGGTGGGCCTGTCACCGATATTGATAAAAATACACGATTGAGTGAAACATTGTGACAATTTGCTAAAAAAAAAAAACATTACATTTACATTATACTCTGTTAGGGCTCTTTCACACCTGCGTTGTTGTCTTCCGGCATAGAGTTCCGTCGTCGGGGCTCTATGCCGGAAGAATCCTGATCAGGATTATCCTAATGCATTCTGAATGGAGAGAAATCCATTCAGGATGCATCAGGATGTCTTCAGTTCCGGAACGGAACGTTTTTTTGGCCGGAGAAAATACCGCAGCATGCTGCGCTTTTTGCTCCGGCCAAAAATCCGGAACACTTGCCGCAAGGCCGGATCCGGAATTAATGCCCATTGGAAGGCATTGATCCGGATCCGGCCTTAAGCTAAACGTCGTTTCGGCGCATTACCAGATCCGACATTTAGCTTTTTGTGAATGGTTACCATGGCTGCTGGGACGCTGAATTCCTGGCAGCCATGGTAAGTGTAGTGGGGAGCGGGAGAGCAGTGTACTTACCGTCCGTGCGGCTCCCCGGGCGCTCCAGAGTGACGTCAGGGCGCCCCAAGCGCATGGATCACGTCATCCATGCGCATGGGGCGCTCTGACGTCATTCTGGAGCGCCCGGGGAGCCGCACGGACTGTAAGTATACCGCTCCCCCGCTCCTACTATGGCAACCAGGACTTTAATAGCGTCCTGGGTGCCATAGTAACACTGAAAGCATTTGGAAGACGGTTCCGTCTTCAAATGCTTTCAGTACACTTGCGTTTTTCCGGATCCGGCGGGCACCTCCGGCAACGGAAGTGCATGCCGGATCCCAACAACGCAAGTGTGAAAGAGGCCTTAGTGTTTAAAATATTGAAATCCATTACATGGTTGATCGGGAGATGGGTATTTTACTTAAAAACTGTGATCTAGTTAAAGGGATTCTGTCACCAAGTTTTGGGCTATAGAGATGCGGACATGCACGGCTAGATCGCCGCTAGCATGTCCGCAATATACCGGTCCAATAGAGCTGTGTGCTTTTTATTTTCTTTAAAAAAGGATTTTAGAGATATGTAAATGAGTCTTGTAAGGTGCCCAAGGGTCTGTACGAACCTTCCTGGTGCCCAGCCACGCCCGCCTGTGAAGAAGCCCAGCACCGCCTATGTCCTCCGAATCTCCTCCTTTCATCAACGATAGATTGCCGTAATCTCGCGATGCGCAGTTCCTTCCCTGAGGCTGATGCCAGCACAGGGAAGGAACACCTATACCGGCACTGCGCATGCGTAAAATAGAAGATAAATGTGGCCTAAAATTTACCATTTAATTTTCAAACTTGTTGCAAGTCTAAAAAATATTTAATGTCACAATGAAAATGAGAAAAAAATCATGTGGAATCCAATGAATAAAATGTTCTAAATGACACAAGGAATGTCTCCGGGGATGTACAACAGTGATGTAAAAAAGCTCCTGCAGAGTATGGGGAGGAGCGATCGCTAACGCCGCCCCCCTTCCCCATACTGTCTTGTTGTTTCCCGGCAGCAGATTGTGTTTACACAGCACGATCTGCCACTGGGAAACGATGATCGTTTATGCTGCACAAAAAAATCCAATTACCCGATGAACGAGCGTTTTGCTCGGCGGTACATTTACACCACAAGATCATCGCTAACGAGCATCACTATGAACGCTCGCTAGCGATTATGTGTTCAATTTTTTAGCCAGTGTCAGGGGCCGTTTATTGTATTGTCTAGGCTCATGTATTCTCGGCCCTTCGTCTCTGCTGCAGCGCACATTCGAAGACGTCTATTTTAAGACAGGTGTCTTGATGGCGTGAGTTGCGCCAAGTATGCGACTGATTTAGTCAGTCGCTCTTCACAAATCGATTGTAATCTGGGTTTGCAGTTCTAAATTTTGTTGCCGACGGATAAGTTCTAATGTGCGCCCAAAACGCAAAGAAAACGTGCGCCAAAAATGAGACCCAAATAGACCGGACATAGACCTAAAAAAAGATTCATAAATGACTGCCTAGGTCTCTAAAGTTTTACTTGTGCACTTAAAACACAAAAAAGAAAGTTGACCAACTTATAAGATATAAAGGTTGTGAAATAATGAATGTTTCCTTTGATGTTGCCTTTAAGGCCTCATGCACACGGCCGTTGCCCGGCCCGCAAACAGTGGGTCCGTAATATGCAGGCACCGGCCGTGTGCTCCCAGCATCACGGATGCGGACCCATTCACTTGATGTTCCTGTCCGTGCCTCTGCACTGCAAAAAAATATAACATGTTCTATTTTTTTTGCGGCGCGGACGGATCACGGACCCATTCGAGTTGAATTGGTCTCGATCCGTCCCGGCCGCCGCACGGATGTTGCCCGTGCATTGGAGACCGCAAATTGCGGTCCCCAATGCACGGAACGGCCGTGTGCATGAGGTCTTGGCTTATTCTTTAAGTTTTAAATTTTTTGATTATTATTCTCTGTTTTGCTGATTTGCTTTGAATTTTAATATATTTCCTAGCCTGCTCAGGCTTTAAATGAGACTTTCATTTTTTGTTGTGATGTAAACCAATTTATGGACTTAGGCTAAGTTCACACATGTGCCCGAGGCTCCATCACAGATTCCGTCAAAAACAGTCGACAAAATTGCAGGACCTTTCTCCACTAAAATGCGGACTCCCAAACGGACACCAGTGTCAGTGTGGTCCGAATGGTTCAGTTATGGCACTTATTGTTTATGGTTCCTTCACACCCATTATAGTCTATGGGTCTGTGAAAAAATACGAACACGACATACTGTTTCGTCCATGTTTCACGGATCATTGCTAGGAGATGCTCTTGAAATGAATTTTCAGCTGAGCAGTGTCCATGGAATACGGACGACACACAGACCTTCACTTGTAAACTGTTGACCATCTTGTCGCTGATGTCAGGACATGTGAACGAGGCCGAACTCCCTCTACAAAGCTAAGCTTTTTCAGGCAGCTATGTGAACATTTGTTTCCCAGAGGCTTCTATCTGGATCAAGAAATTTTTAATTGTGCTGTAATTCTTTTTATATTTGCTATTTTTGTTTTTCTAAATAAATGGCTTTTGTGATTTTTATTTCATTATTATAATATGTTAAATATTTGACTAAAAATGTTTACTTTTTCCTCTAAGTTGTACATTGCAGTAAATTAAATGTAAAAAAACTGTTTTCATTCTACATTTTGCTACCATTTGTCACACTTGTTAGATGTCAGAAAGGAGAAGCACTAATCCGTTTTCTCACTTTAGCCAATAGCATTTATCATGTAGATAGAGTTAATATAAGGCGATTACTGATGTATTGTGATTGTCCATATTGCATCCTTTGCTGCCTTCGTTCGTTTTCCAGTCACATTTGTTTCCAGGGGTCATGGCCACCACTAAAATCCAGCAGCGGTGGCCATGCTTGCACACTATAGGAAGAAGCGCTGGCCTCTTTGGTGGCCAAGACCGTAGGAATGCACATAGGCACCCATGCGTAGCAGCAGTGGTACCGGCCACCACTCCAGCGCACATACGAAGTAACCCCTGGAAACTAGCAGTGTATAATGCAATGGAAAATGAATCTCACCAGCAAAGGAGGCAATAAGGACAACCACAATACATTAGTAAGTGCCTTGTATTAACTTTGATGCCATGGTATAATAGGCCCCTCCAGACATTTGGTCCCAGGAGTCAACCTCCTACTAGTCAGATTTTGATTGTCATCAGTATTTGAATCCCATAAAAATTGTTTAGTTATCAGTGTTCGTTCACATCACCGTTCAGCAGGAGAACGGAAAGGACGGATTCTGCACATAACTGAGCCGAACGGAGCCTAAGGACCCCATAGACTATAATGGGGTCCGTTAGATTTCCGCTCAGAAGATGATTTTGTAGCTGAGACAAAAGTTGCGCATGCAGGACTTCTGTCTCCGCTTCAAAAATCTTCCTCTGAGCAGAATTATAGTCTATGGGGTCCTTAGGTTCCGTTCGGCTCAGTTATGTTTCGAATCCGTCCTTTCCGTTCTCCTGCTCCTAAACAGATCTGGAGAATGGAAAGTCTGAACGGTGATGTGAACAAAGCCTCCCAGGTATGAAGTATTAACCCTTGTACAGCCATAGACCACTTGGGATCTTAAATTTAAAGGGGTTTTCTGAGATTTCTATACTGATGACCTATCCTCAGGATAGGTCATCAGTATCTGAGTGGTGGGGGTCCGACAACCGGGAGCACCGCCGATCAGCTGTTTGAGAAGGCAGCGGCGCTCGCAGTAGTGCTGCGGCTTGTGGGGCTGAGCGCGATACCAAACACAGTTGCAATACTATGTACGGCGCTGTGATTCATGACCTGTGAGAAGTCAGCTGCACTCACAGAAGCGCCACTGCTTGGCAGAGGTCCCAGTTGTCGGACCCCCACCGATAGGTAATCGGTAAAAAAAAAAAAATCTCTGAAAACCCTCTTAACCATATGACTTCCCTAGATCAACAGGGATTCTGTGTAACCCTCCTCCCTGCCCTTGACCCCAGTAGGTATACTGACAGTAGTTCCTTCAGTGGCAAAGAACACCAGAAATACTGGAATTAACCCTCTAATGGTTCTAGACAATCAAATATAATGATATTAAATTCTTCAGTATCGTAGACTACCAGGGATATTGATATTAACCACCTTACAACCCTATATCACCAGAGATACTCTTTTTAACCCCTTCACTGCCCTAGAGCACCAGAAATTCTAACATAAGCTCATTTACTGCAGTAGACCATCTGGAATTCTTACATGAACCTCGTCACTCCAATGGACCTCAACAGTAACTGTGTTTGCTTGGTTTGTGTGGCAGTAAAGTTAGCCTGTGTTTGCTTCTTTAAGGCCCCTTTCACACGGGCGTTGCGGGAAAAGGTGCGGGTGCGTTGCGGGAACATGCACAATTTTTCCGCGCGAGTGCAAAACATTGTAATGCGTTTTGCACTCGTGTGAGAAAAATCGCGCATGCTTGGTACCCAAACTTCTTCACAGAAGTTCGGGCTTGGGATCGGTGTTCTGTGTAGATTGTATTATTTTCCCTTATAACATGGATACAGAATGCATAGTAAAATAGGGCTGGAGGGGTTAAAAAAAAAATTATTAAGCTCACCTTAATCCACTTGCTCGCGCACCCATGTGATGACCGGAGTGACGTCACCACAGGTCCTTTTCCTGCACACAGCAATAAAGAAGACAGAAGAGAAGCCGAGCTGCGCAAGCAAGTGGATTAAGGTGAGTTTAATTATTTTTTATTTTATTAACCCCTCCAGCCCTATTGTACTATGCATTCTGTATTCAGAATGCTATTATTTTCCCTTATAACTATGTTATAAGGGAAAATAATAATGATCGGGTCCCCATCCCGATCGTCTCCTAGCAACCGTGCGTGAAAATCGCACCGCATCCGCACTTGCTTGCGGATGCTTGCGATTTTCACGCAACCCTATTCATTTCTATGGTGCCTGCGTTACGTGAAAAACGCACAAAGAGGAGCATGCTGCGATTTTCACGCAACGCACAAGTGATGCGTGAAAATCACTGCTCGTGTGCACAGCCCCATAGAAATGACTGGGTCATGATTCAGTGCGGGTGCAATGCGTTCAACTCACGCATCGCATCCACGCGGAATACTCGCCCGTGTGAAAGGGGCCTCATTCAGCTTTAGAACTGAGATCAGCTGTGGATCTAGGTAGTAGGGCCAGGCGGTTCTCAGGATGAGAGATTTGTTGCTCTACACCCTGCACCCACTCTCTGGTTTCCTTGAGGAGGCCAACATTAGTTCTGACAATTTTCTCAATCAAGTCTTACATGAGGCAATGGCCGCCAAAATGTGTTCGTTCACGTGTTTAACCACCTCCCGACCGCCTAACGCACGGATGCGTCCGGAAGGTGGTTGATTCATTCCTCCTGGACGCATCCGTGCGAGACGCGAGATTTCCTGTGAACGCGCGCACACAGGCGCGCGCGCGCTCACAGGATCGGAAGGTAAGCGAGTGGATCTCCAGCCTGCCAGCGGCGATCGTTCGCTGGCAGGCTGGAGATGTGATTTTTTTAACCCCTAACAGGTATATTAGACGCTGTTATGATAACAGCGTCTAATATACCTGCTACCTGGTCCTCTGGTGGTCCCTTCTGGTAGCTCAGTAAAGTAGCACCAAACACCACTACACTACACCCCCCCCCCCTGTCACTTATTAACCCCTTATGAACCACTGATCACCCCATATAGACTTTCTGATCACCCCCCTGTAAGGCTCCATTCAGACGTCTGTATGATTTTTACGGATCCACTAATAGATGGATCGGATCCGCAAAACACATACGGACGTCTGAATGGAGCCTTACAGGGGAGTGATCAATGACGGAGGTGATCACCCCATATAGACTCCCTGATCACCCCCCTGTCATTGATCACCCCCCTGTAAGGCTCCATTCGGACGTCCGTATGATTTTTACGGATCCACTGATACATAGATCGGATCCGCAAAACACATATGGACATCTGAATGGAGCCTTACAGGGGGGTGATCACCCCATATAGACTCCCTGATCACCCCCCTGTCATTGATCACCCCCCCCCCCCCCCCCCCGTAAGGCTGCATTCAGATGTCCGTGTGATTTTTACGGATCCACTGATACATGGATCGGATCCGCAAAACACATACGGACGTCTGAATAGAGCCTTACAGGGGGGTGATCACCCCATATAGACTCCCTGATCACCCCCCTGTCATTGATCACCCCCCTGTCATTGATCACCCCCCTGTAAGGCTGCATTCAGATGTCCGTATGATTTTTATGGATCCACTGATACATGGATCGGATCCGCAAAACACATACGGACATCTGAATGGAGCCTTATAGGGGGGGTGATCAATGACAGGGGGGTGATCACCCCATATAGACTCCCTGATCACCCCCCTGTCATTGATCACCCCTCATTCAGACATTTTTTTGGCCCAAGTTAGCGGAAATTATTTTTTTTTTCTTACAAAGTCTCATATTCCACTAACTTGTGTCAAAAAATAAAATCTCACATGAACTCACCATACTCCTCACGGAATCCAAATGCATAAAAGGAATGTGGGCCCCTTTGCGCATCTAGGCTGCAAAAAATTGTCACACATCTAGTATCGCCGTACTCAGGAGAAGTTGGGCAATGTGTTTTGGGGTGTCATTTTACATATACCCATGCTGGGTGAGATAAATATCTTGGTCAAATGCCAACTTTGTATAAAAAAATGGGAAAAGTTGTTTTTGCCGAGATATTTCTCTCACCCAGCATGAGTATATGTAAAAAGACACCCCAAAACACATTGCCCAACTTCTCCTGAATACGGCGATACCACATGTGTGACACTTTTTTGCAGCCTAGGTGGGCAAAGGGGCCCACATTCCAAAGAGCACCTTTTGGATTTCACAGGTCATTTACCTACTTACCACACATTAGGGCCCCTAGAATGCCAGGGCAGTATAACTACCCCACAAGTGACCCCATTTTGGAAAGAAGACACCCCAAGGTATTCCGTGAGGGGCATGGCGAGTTCCTAGAATTTTATATTTTTTGTCACAAGTTAGCGGAAAATGATGATTTCTTTTTTTTTTTCTTACAAAGTCTCATATTCCACTAACTTGTGACAAAAAATAAAAACTTCCATGAACTCACTATGCCCATCACGAAATACCTTGGGGTGTCTTCTTTCCAAAATGGGGTCACTTGTGGGGTAGTTATACTGCCCTGGCATTTTAGGGGCCGAATGCGTGAGAAGTGGTTTGAAATCAAAATCTGTAAAAAATGGCCGGTGAAATCCGAAAGGTGCTCTTTGGAATGTGGGCCCCTTTGCCCACCTAGGCTGCAAAAAAGTGTCACACATCTGGTATCCCCGTACTCAGGAGAAGTTGGGCAATGTGTTTTGGGGTGTCTTTTTACATATACCCATGCTGGGTGAGATAAATATCTTGGCAAAAGACAACTTTTCCCATTTTTTTATACAAAGTTGGCATTTGACCGAGATATTTATCTCACCCAGCATGGGTATATGTAAAATGACACCCCAAAACACATTGCCCAACTTCTCCTGAGTACGGGGATACCAGATGTGTGACACTTTTTTGCAGCCTAGGTGGGCAAAGGGGCCCATATTCCAAAGAGCACCTTTCGGATTTCACCGGTCATTTTTTACACATTTTGATTTCAAACTTCTTACCACACATTTGGGCCCCTAGAATGCCAGGGCAGTATAACTACCCCACAAGTGACCCCATTTTGGAAAGAAGACACCCCAAGGTATTCGCTGATGGGCATAGTGAGTTCATAGAAGTTTTTATTTTTTGTCACAAGTTAGTGGAATATGAGACTTTGTAAGAAAAAAAAAAAATCATCATTTTCCACTAACTTGTGAAGAAAAATAAAAAGTTCTATGAACTCACTATGCCCATCAGCGAATACCTTAGGGTGTCTACTTTCCGAAATGGGGTCATTTGTGGGGTGTTTGTACTGTCTGGGCATTGTAGAACCTCAGGAAACATGACAGGTGCTCAGAAAGTCAGAGCTGCTTCCAAAAGCGGAAATTCAAATTTTTTTTTTACCCAAACATTTTTTTTTTTATCAAAGACATGTAGAACAATAAATTTAGAGAAAAATTTATATATGGATGTCGTTTTTTTTGCAAAATTTTACACCTGAAAAAGTGAAAAATGTCCTTTTTTTGCAAAAAAATCGTTAAATTTCGATTAATAACAAAAAAAGTAAAAATGTCAGCAGCAATGAAATACCACCAAATGAAAGCTCTATTAGTGAGAAGAAAAGGAGGTAAAATTCATTTGGGTGGTAAGTTGCATGACCGAGCAATAAACGGTGAAAGTAGTGTAGGTCAGAAGTGTAAAAAGTGGCCTGGTCATTAAGGGTGTTTAAGCACTGGGGGCTGAAGTGGTTAAAGGGAACCTGTCATCAACTTTATGCTGACCTCACTGAGGGCCGCATAAATTAGTGACAGAAATGCTGATCTCAGCGGTGTGTCACTCATGAGCTAAAAGTAAGTGGTCGCCGAGAACCATCTGCATAATCATTGCAGCCCAGGCCTTGAAAAGTGTCAAATCTACTTGAGAAGAGTCCTGGTTATTCCTAATCTCCTGCTCTCCTCGCCCATCTGCTGGTGATTGACAGTTCTCTCCTAGAGAGAAAGGGAGAAAACTCAGTAGAAGTCATGAGCAGGTGGGCAGGAGAGCAGGAATTCATGAATAACCATGATTCTTCTCAGGTGGCTGGGACTCTTTTCCAGGCCCAGTCTGCAATGATTGTGGCGTTTGTTCTCGGCAACAACTTACTTTTAACATATAAATGACAGACCGCTGAAATCAACTCACCTGTCTCTACTTTATACTGCTGTTAGTATGGTCAGCATAAAATTGATGACAGGTTCCTTTTAAAGGTAAATTTACCCGTATTACGTATCCTAGATTTCATTGTTATGTGTTGCATTTCAGCATTTGGATGTGCTTGGGTTTACTAGCCTTAGGCCTCATGCACACGGCCGTTGATAGTCCGTTCCGTGCATTGGGGACAGCAATTTGCTGTCCCCAATGCACAGGCAACATCCGTGCAGATTCTGAAGACAGATCCAGACCCATTTAACTTGAAAGGGTCCATGGTCCGTCCGCACTGCAAAAAAGTCGTGCATGCAATACTTTTTTGCGTTGCAGAGGCACGGAAAGAAACTCCACGGAAGCACCACGGAGGGTTCTGTGCCTGTGTTCCGCACCGACCTTCTGGATTGCGGATCCATTCAAGGGAATCCACATCCGTAATGCAGGGTGCACATGGCTGTGTGCATGAGCCCTCAGTCTGAACAATGCATTAACGTAAGTAGACAGTGATAGGATGCAGCAAACAGTAATATGAAGAGTACTGAGGGTGATGGGCCACCGGCAACTGCAACACTAAGGGAAAAGTGTGCCAATGTCAAGCATGGTAGTGTCATAGTTTCTCAGGCAATGCGGCTAGCAGGTTATCATAGTTTGAAGGATCTGTTACACTTCTATAAAGTTTGGAGCTGTTATCTACTGCTGTATTATTCTGGGGCTGTTCTTTACTGACTAATTACTGTACTTTAGGACTGTTTCCCACTCCCTGATTATTTCCGCTAGGGCTACCATTTACAACCCGCATCTTCTACACAGAGACCATTGGGAGATGTCTGCACTCAGCCTGACAAGAGCTGCACCAATCGCCAAACCAGGAGAGTCTACACTTTGTCCTGTTCAGCTGTTTCTGTGAAGGTAGAGGGGTGGACGATGTCTGGAGAGCCGGGTGGTGAACCATTCTATGTAACTTTTTATTGCAATCACAGGATCTGTTCTTCCCCACAACATTTGCATTTTAAAGGGAAACTATCACCAGCGACCCCCTTATCCAACTGTTTGCATAGACACGTAGTTGTAGTAGTTTTAATGCTTTTTCTTAATATGCAATTTAGGCCCGTGGTGCAATGAGGGTGTCGCCATTGCTCCTGTTGCATCCAAGCTCCACTCCTTTCCTGTGACTGATCGGGATCCAGGATGTTGCCCACAGCAAACCCAACAGAAGAAGCAACCTACCAAGCTAATGACTTATATAAGCCTCAGAGATGTCTAATGTCTGCATCGTGGTCAGGGGCTATAACAATATAGAATATCTTGCTTCTTATTGTTGGCATAGAGCTGGCATGCCCATGGCCCTCTCACTAAAATGAGTATGACCTACTTAGCTTTCCATGTTTCCATTTCAGCATCTAGTGGACATCATCACATTGTGCTTGATTGTTTGGAATACTGTGTGTCTGGCACGTCACCTTGTGGTCTACAAGGTAAATTGTGGAGCAGGGAGCTCCCTTCCACATGTCAGATTACTGGTTCTCTTCATCCGGTTGTGATTTTAACCAGATCACCAAGTTGCCCTTGTGCACTTCCTATACTCTGGTCTTTTTGTTACCCAAGAAAGAAAACTAAGATATATACAGTATTATAAAAGATCAGATTTTATTGTTGCTGAATTATAATTATTACTAATAATATTATTTTATGGTGTAATAGCAGTATTTCTCCAGTATCAGCAAAAGACACATTCTCCAGTTTGTTATAGTCCTTTCATCTGATATTTAATGGTAAACGGTGAAAACGAGTCTGATTGTTGATGATCTTTTATCTTCCGCTGCAGTGACAGTGAAGCTGGAAATATATTAGAGGGACACGTTCTTTGGGTTTGTCACATTTATGTCCATCTTGTTGGATATTTCTTCTCTCTATATCCTCCTCCTGATGTATCTGCTGGAATAAATCAGGTAGTTATTAGGGTGGCTTCGCACATAGGTTTTCTTTCTGAATCATCAAAACATGGATACCAGTCCTGTGCGTTTCGCAATTTACCATTCCACATGTCCCACCCTATGTTAAAAATGGCTATTCTTGTGAGCAAAACGGACAAGAATAGGACATGTTCTATCTTTTCTACATAACGGACATACGGATGTGGACAGCACACGGTGTGTTGTGTGCATTTTTTGAGGCCTCATTCAAATGAATGGGTCCACATCCAATATGCAAAAAATGCAGATTAGATGTAGACCAAAAATACAGTTATGTGCATGAGGTCTAAATCCAAGAGTCATTCTTTCCATTAAGGGCTCATGCACACGGCCGATAGGGTGTGTTCACATCACGTTTTATGCCTCCATTTGACGCAAAGTTTGCAAAATATAAAAGATACAAGAAGTTTAAAGGTGAAGGGATGCCACTGTGTGGAATCAGTCTGTGGCATCCGTTTAACATATACGTTTTATGTATACGTTAAAAGGATGGGAAACAATGTGATGTGAACCCACCCTTGCGCATCTGCAAAACATCAATCCCGGCAGAGGGCATGCCACCATTTATTGTAGAACTTCTTTAGAAATATCCTATCCTTGTCTCCAAAATGGGCATGAATAGTAAATTTTCTATCTTTTCTTTCGGGGGTCGCAGAATGGACGTGCGGATGCGGACAGCACACAGTGCTTATTGCAATGAATGGGTCCGCATGTGATCCACAAAAATGCTGATCACATGCGTACCGAATATACAGCCATGTGCATGAGCCCTAAGAGAGCACCGATCTTAGGGTGATAAAATGCAGCTTTATGTTGACAAAGAAAGTAGATAAATCAACAATGAACTCTGGGGACAGTCTACAAATGTGAAAAAAAAATATAGTACAAGTTAGGTAACCAGATATATGTACCTGATGATATAAGCTCCTCCTTATAATGATAGGATCATCTACTCCTCCTGATGGTATAGATAAGATGGATGGCTATTCCTAAAGATGATAAGGGCACTTCTGCCCCTCAAGATGTAATGGAGCTCATTCTTTTCACAGAGATAAAGTGCTTGACTCTCTCCACAATCCAGTTTCAGATGATAAAGGCCTCCTCCTCGACCATGTGATCCACTATCTGATGGTAAAGGGGGGTCTCCTCCTCCCCCCAGTGAGACAAATGAATCCTCCAGATGTTAATGGCGCCTCATTTGTCTCAAGATGGTATGGGTGCCGCCTCCGCCTTCAGACTCCTCCAGATGGTAATGGAGTCTGCTCCTCCACTTTCTGATGGTTAAAGGGGGGTCTCCTTCTACTCCTCCCCCGGTGAGACAAATTAATCCTCTAGATGTTAATGGCGCCTCATTTGTCTCAAGATGGTTCGGGTGCCGCCTCCGCCTTTAAACTCCTCCAGATGGTAATGGAGTCTGCTCCTCCACTTTCTGATGGTTAAAGGGGGGTCTCCTTCTACTCCTCCCCCGGTGAGACAAATTAATCCTCCAGATGTTAATGGCGCCTCATTTGTCTCAAGATGGTTCGGGTGCCGCCTCCGCCTTCAGACTCACAGATGTTAATGGAGTCTGCTCCTCCACTTTCTGATGGTACCTACATGGGAGATAAACAAAAAAAATATTAAAATATAAACATCAAATCTTTATAAAATTATAAATAAATCATATTTCAAATTTATACATTTTATATCAACCAAAAAAATAAAAACAGTATACTCCATACACAAGATATACAGGTCTGGCCTGTTGCACCTTTTTGCAGCCTATAAAAATGCTTCATCACATAGATAAATATTCTTAAAGGGAATCTGTCACCTACCTGACCGGTTTCAAACAGGTGACATTGTTCAGTGGGGCACAAAGGCATGACACAGATCTTACCTGTGTTTCGTTCTTCAGATGCTTCAAATCGCCCAAAAAGTCATTTTTGTCATATGCTAATGAGCCGCCGCAAGTGCCCAGGGGCGGAGAGTTTTCTGAAAGTGCCCAAGTTCCCCCGCCTCACTCGCGCCTAACTCTGCCCCTCAGTAAGCTCAGGCCAGCCCTGTGGCTCTGTGACATCATATTTCCCTATAGGCTGTTTGCGCATCACTGCTGGGCCTGGGCATGCGCACTGTTCTGCTCACTGTGGTCAGAGGCACAGAGATATGCAGTGCGCATGCGCCAATTTCACGCCAGTTACTAGTGCATGCGCACTCCATATCCCTGTCCCTCTGCCCACGGTGGGCAGAACAGTGCGCATGCCCGGGCCCGGCAGTGATGAGGAGGGAGTGAGGCGGGGGAACTAGGGCACTTTAAGAAAACTCTCTGCCCCTGGGCACTTGCGAAGGCTCATTAGCATATGACAAAAACAACTTTTTGGGCGATTTGAAGCATCTGAGGAACGAAACACAGGTAACATCTGTGTCATGTCTTTGTGCCCCACTGAACAATGTCACCTGTTTGAAACCGGTCAGGTAGGTGACAGATTCCCTTTAAGGTTAGTTTCACACTAGCTTTAAAATAATCAGTTTATCGTATCCAACATACCCGGAAAGGGCACTGCCAGACCGTATTGACTATAATGGGACCCAGCAGGGATCCGGCCAGTTTCTGGCATTAGGGCCAGTATTCGGCTGAACAAAAAACCAGTGCTTGCACCATTTTTTTTATCTAACCGAATCCTGTCACTAATGCCAGAAACAGGCCAGGTCCCCGCCAGGTACCAGTATAGCCAATTTGCTGCAGCCGGGAAAGGCAATATCTGGCTTTTGCAGTAACAATGAACTCCGGCAGACTGTTACAGCAGAAGATGATTTTAACGCTAGTGTGAAACCCATTTTTCACATTTGCAGTTTGGACGTGGACCCATTCACAAATGTGGAGAGCACGATGATGTCATCCATGTGGTGTCGCCATTCATGCTGTAAATTATAGAACAAATCCTATTCTTCTCTGTTTTGCAGACAAGAATAGGTATTTCTATGTAAGGGACTGAGGAAAGTGCGGGATGCACGAGGCCGGTATCCGTATTTTGCATGAGGTCTAAATCTGACCATACAGTTTAGATAAATGTTTGGCCAACAGACACCCTATGCATATACATGCTCAGATTGGCAGAGGATGCATGTGATCTCCATAGGAGAGGGGAATGAACCCCTGCCACATATCTGTAGCAACACCTTATCTTTCGAGAACAAAGGGATCAGACATGTCGAAATCCAATATGCCTGAACTTTCCCTTGACATCTGGCGGCAGGTGAAAATCAGAAGGCACATGTACAGTATATTAGATGGTCGTCACTTTCTGAAATGGCAGATTCAGCTCACATTAATCTAATATGTAAGGCCAGCTTAACCACCTCAGCCCCCAGTGCTTAAACACCCTGAAAGACCAGGCCACTTTTTACACTTCTGACCTACACTACTTTCACCGTTTATTGCTCGGTCATGCAACTTACCACCCAAATGAATTTTACCTCCTTTTCTTCTCACTAATAGAGCTTTCATTTGGTGGTATTTCATTGCTGCTGACATTTTTACTTTTTTTGTTATTAATCGAAATTTAACGATTTTTTTGCAAAAAAATGACATTTTTCACTTTCAGTTGTAAAATTTTGCAAAAAAAACGACATCCATATAGAAATTTTGCTCTAAATTTATAGTTCTACATGTCTCTGATAAAAAAAAAATGTTTGGGTAAAAAAAAAATGGTTTGGGTAAAAGTTATAGCGTTTACAAACTATGGTACAAAAATGTGAATTTCCGCTTTTTGAAGCAGCTCTGACTTTCTGAGCACCTGTCATGTTTCCTGAGGTTCTACAATGCCCAGACAGTACAAACACCCCACAAATGACCCCATTTCTGAAAGTACACACCCTAAGGTATTCGCTGATGGGCATAGTGAGTTCATAGAACTTTTTATTTTTTTGTCACAAGTTAGCGGAAAATTATGATTTATTATATTTTTTTTTTTTTTCTTACAAAGTCTCATATTCCACTAACTTGTGACAAAAAATAAAAAGTTCTATGAACTCACTATGCCCATCAGCGAATACCTTGGGGTCTCTTCTTTCCAAAATGGGGTCACTTGTGGGGTAGTTATACTGCCCTGGCATTCTAGGGGCCCAAATGTGTGGTAAGGAGTTTGAAATCAAATTCTGTAAAAAATTACCTGTGAAATCCGAAAGGTGCTCTTTGGAATATGGGCCCCTTTGCCCACCTAGGCTGCAAAAAAGTGTCACACATCTGGTATCTCCGTACTCAGGAGAAGGTGGGGAATGTGTTTTGGGGTGTCATTTTATATATACCCATGCTGGGTGAGAGAAATATCTTGGCAAAAGACAACTTTTCCCATTTTTTTATACAAAGTTGTCATTTGACCAAGATATTTATCTCACCCAGCATGGGTATATGTAAAAAGACACCCCAAAACACATTCCTCAACTTCTCCTGAGTACGGGGATACCAGATGTGTGACACTTTTTTGCAGCCTAGGTGGGCAAAGGGGCCCATATTCCAAAGAGCACCTTTCGGATTTCACTCCTCATTTTTTCCTGAATTTGATTTCAAACTCCTTACCACACATTTGGGCCCCTAGAATACCAGGGCAGTATAACTACCCCACAAGTGACCCCATTTTGGAAAGAAGACACCCCAAGGTATTCCGTGAGGGGCATGGCGAGTTCCTAGAATTTTTTATTTTTTGTCACAAGTTAGTGGAAAATGATGATTTTTTTTTTTTTTTTTTTTTTTTCATACAAAGTCTCATATTCCACAAACTTGTGACAAAAAATAAAAACTTCCATGAACTCACTATGCCCATCAGCGAATACCTTGGGGTCTCTTCTTTCCAAAATGGGGTCACTTGTGGGGTAGTTATACTGCCCTGGCATTCTAGGGGCCCAAATGTGTGGTAAGTAGGTAAATGACCTGTGAAATCCGAAAGGTGCTCTTTGGAATGTGGGCCCCTTTGCCCACCTGGGCTGCAAAAAAGTGTCACACATCTGGTATCTCTGTATTCAGGAGAAGTTGAGGAATGTGTTTTGGGGTGTCTTTTTACATATACCCATGCTGGGTGAGATAAATATCTTGGTCAAATGCCAACTTTGTATAAAAAAATGGGAAAAGTTGTCTTTTGCCAAGATATTTCTCTCACCCAGCATGGGTATATGTAAAATGACACCCCAAACACATTCCCCAACTTCTCCCGATTACGGAGATACCAGATGTGTGACACTTTTTTGCAGCCTAGGTGGGCAAAGGGGCCCATATTCAAAAGAGCACCTTTCGGATTTCACAGGTCATTTTTTACAGAATTTGATTTCAAACTCCTTACCACACATTTGGGCCCCTAGAATGCCAGGGCAGTATAACTACCCCACAAGTGACCCCATTTTGGAAAGAAGAGACCCCAAGGTATTCGCTGATGGGCATAGTGAGTTCATGGAACTTTTTATTTTTTGTCACAAGTTAGTGGAATATGAGACTTTGTATGAAAAAAAATATAAAAAAAAAAATAAGCATTTTCCACTAACTTGTGACAAAAAAATAAAAAATTCTAGGAACTCGCCATGCCCCTCACGGAATACCTTGGGGTGTCTTCTTTCCAAAATGGGGTCACTTGTGGGGTAGTTATACTGCCCTGGCATTTTCCAGGGGCCCTAATGTGTGGTAAGTAGGTAAATGACCTGTGAAATCCTAAAGGTGCTCTTTGGAATATGGGCCCCTTTGCCCACCTAGGCTGCAAAAAAGTGTCACACATGTGGTATTCAGGAGAAGTTGGGGAATGTGTTTTGGGGTGTCATTTTACATATACCCATGCTGGGTGAGAGAAATATCTTGGCAAAAGACAACTTTTCCCATTTTTTTATGGTTCAATAAGATTTTATTATTATTATTATCAAATACAATCATAAGAGAACATCCCAAATTGCAGTATACATACCGCATACAAAGATACATTGCGACATGCCATCATGAACAGCAGTACAGCATAAAGGACAAGGTATAAGCATGTATCTGTATCTGTATAACAAACAGTCAACTGACAAAAAGTCAGAGGAAACAAAGGCCCTAAAGGGCTTAATAAGGCCTCAAACAAATGATGTATAGGCCAATAATTCTAGACAAACTTGACATAAAAGGGGGGAAGACAGGGTGACACACAAGAGGAGGGGAGGGGGGGGGGAGAAATCACTTTTCCCATTTTTTTATACAAAGTTGGCATTTGACCAAGATATTTCTCTCACCCAGCATGGGTATATGTAAAATGACACCCCAAAACACATTCCCCAACTTCTCCTGAGTACGGCGATACCAGATGTGTGACACTTTTTTGCAGCCTAGATGCGCAAAGGTGCCCAAATTCCTTTTAGGAGGGCATTTTTAGACATTTGGATACCAGACTTCTTCTCACGCTTTGGGGCCCCTAGAATGCCAGGGCAGTATAAATACCCCACATGTGACCCCATTTTGGAAAGAAGACACCCCAAGGTATTCAATGAGGGGCATGGCGAGTTCATAGAAATTTTTTTTTTTTGGCACAAGTTAGCGGAAATTGATATTTTTAATTTTTTTCTCACAAAGTCTCCCGTTCCGCTAACTTGGGACAAAAATTTCAATCTTTCATGGACTCAATATGCCCCTCACGGAATACCTGGGGGTGTCTTCTTTCCGAAATGGGGTCACATGTGGGGTATTTATACTGCCCTGGCATTCTAGGGGCCCTAAAGCGTGAGAAGAAGTCTGGAATATAAATGTCTAAAAAATTTTACGCATTTGGATTCCGTGAGGGGTATGGGGAGTTCATGTGAGATTTTATTTTTTGACACAAGTTAGTGGAATATGAGACTTTGTAAGAAAAAAAAAATAAATTCCGCTAACTTGGGCCAAAAAAATATCTGAATGGAGCCTTACAGAGGGGTGATCAATGACAGGGGGGGTGATCAATGACAGGGGGAGTGATCAATGACAGGGGGGGGTGATCAATGACAGGGGGGTTGATCAATGACAGGGGGGTAATCAGGGAGTCTATATGGGGTGATCACCACAGTCATTGATCACGCCCCTGTAAGGCTTCATTCAGACGTCCGGATGCGTTTTGCGGATCCGATCCATCTATCAGTGGATCCGTAAAAATCATGCGGATGTCTGAATGGAGCTTTACAGGGGGGTAATCAATGACAGGGGGGTAATCAATGACAGGGGGGTGATCAGGGAGTCTATATGGGGTGATCACCACAGTCATTGATCACGCCCCTGTAAGGCTTCATTTAGACGTCCGGATGCGTTTTGCGGATCGGATCCATCTATCAGTGCATCCGTAAAAATCATGCGGACATCTAAATGGAGCTTTACAGGGGGGTGATCAGGGAGTCTATATGGGGTGATCACCACAGTCATTGATCATGCCCCTGTAAGGCTTCATTCAGACGTCCGGATGCGTTTTGCGGATCGGATCCATCTATCAGTGCATCCGTAAAAATCATGCGGACATCTGAATGGAGCTTTACAGGGGGGTGATCAGGGAGTCTATATGGGGTGATCACCACAGTCATTGATCATGCCCCTGTAAGGCTTCATTCAGACGTCCGGATGCGTTTGCGGATCGGATCCATCTATCAGTGCATCCGTAAAAATCATGCGGACATCTGAATGGAGCTTTACAGGGGGGTGATCAGGGAGTCTATATGGGGTGATCACCACAGTCATTGATCACGCCCCTGTAAGGCTTCATTCAGACGTCCGGATGCGTTTTGCGGATCCGATCCATCTATCAGTGGATCCGTAAAAATCATGCGGACGTCTGAATGGAGCTTTACAGGGGGTTGATCAATGACAGGGGTGTAATCAATGACAGGGGGGGTGATCAGGGAGTCTATATGGGGTGATAACCACAGTCATTGATCACGCCCCTGTAAGGCTTCATTCAGACGTCCGGATGCGTTTTGCGGATCCGATCCATCTATCAGTGGATCCGTAAAAATCATGCGGACATCTGAATGGAGCTTTACAGGGGGGTAATCAATGACAGGGGGGTGATCAATGACAGGGGGGTGATCAGGGAGTCTATATGGGGTGATCAGGGGCTAATAAGGGGTTAATAAGTGACGGGGGGGGGGGGGGGTAGTGTAGTGTAGTGGTGCTTGGTGGGACTTTACTGAGCTACCTGTGTCCTCTGGTGGTCGATCCAAACAAATGGGACCACCAGAGGACCAGGTAGCAGGTATATTAGACGCTGTTATCAAAACAGCGTCTAATATACCTGTTAGGGGTTAAAAAAAACACATCTCCAGCCTGCCAGCGAACGATCGCCGCTGGCAGGCTGGAGATCAACTCTCTTACCTTCCGTTCCTGTGAGCGCGCGCGCCTGTGTGCGCGCGTTCACAGGAAATCTCGGCCATCGCGAGATGACGCATATATGCGTGACTGTGCGCAGGGCTGCCACCTCCGGAACGCGATCCTGCGTTAGGCGGTCCGGAGGTGGTTAAAGGGGTTGTCTCACTTCAGCAAATGGCATGTATGATGTAGAGGAAGTTAATACCAAACACTAATGTATTGTGGTACTCTATATTGCCTTCCTTTGCTGGATTCATTAAATTTTCCATCACATTATACTTCTCGTTTCCATGATTGCGACCAACCTTTAATCCAGCAGTGGTGGTCATGCTTGCACTGTTCTCTCTGGTGGCTGGGACCACGGAAGTGTGCATAGGCTGAACTTTTCCATAGTGTGCGAGCACGACCACCAATGCTGGATTGCAGGGTGGTCGTAACCATGGAATTGAGCAGTGTAGCCAGCAAAGAAGACAATATGGACCCTGAGAGGCAGGGCGGCTTGCTGTGTGCCGATGAGGATTTTGTTTCCTTACTTTTATTCATCGTGAGTGCCCCAGCAGCAAAATAGAGATCTTAATCTGAAAAAAGAAAAAACAGCATAAATCAGACATATCTTCTGGAGATACAGCAGTGATGGAGGAATAAGCTTTACACGGGAGATCAGGGAGTCGGGGATTTACAGGCAGTAACCGCACTTGTATTTATTTACCTGTGCAGAAAGCTGCTGTTCTTGCGGCTTCTGCTGGAGAGAAGTGACCAAGAAATGGGGAGAAATAAATGATTAATTCAAGAAATCCAGAAGCATAGAAGACATTATATAAAAAAGGATATAAAGAAAACATATTCTTATAGTCCTCAGCTCCTGCAGCTACATATATCGGACCTGATTTATCAAGATACCCCAGTCTTAATAAGGCCTGCGCTTCCGGAGGAGGCATCTCATTTATGACAAGACACAAGCCACCTTGACGCCTGGTAGATGGGCCTGACACACGTTTGATCAAATATGTGTGCTAAGAGCTTCCATTTTTCCATTTATAATAGATATAAAAACCACTTTAATTTACACTGCCTGTCCAAAAAAAAAGTCACTACCAAAAAAAAAAGGTCACACACTCTAATATTTTGTTGAACCGCCTTAAACTTTGATTACCACACGCATTCGCTGCGGCATTGTTTTGATAAGCTTAAGATTTATTTCCATCCAGTGTTGCATACATTTTTCACCAAGATCTTGCATTGATGATGGTAGAGTCTGACTGCTGCGCAAAACCTTCTCCAGCACATCCCAAAGATTCTCAATGGGGTTTAGGTCTGGACTCTGTGGTGGCCAAGCCATGTGTGAAAATGATGTCTCATGCTCCCTGAACCACTCTTTCACAATTTGAGCCCGATGAATCCTGGCATTGTCATCTTGGAATATGCCCGTGCCATCAGGGAAGAAAAAAATCCATTGATGGAATAACCTGGTCATTCAGTATGTTCAGGTAGTCAGCTGACCTCATTCTTGGAGAACATACTGTTGCTGAACCTAGACCTGACCAACTGCAGCAACCCCAAATCATAGCATTGCCCCCACAGGCTTGTACAGTAGGCACTAGGCATGATGGTAGGCATGATCACTTGATCTGCCTCTCTTCTTACCCTGATACGCCCAGCACTTTGGAACAGGGTAAATCTGGACTCATCAGACCACATGACCTTCTTCCATTGCTCCAGAATCCAATCTTTATGCTCCCTAGCAAATTGAAGCCTTTTTTCTGGTTTGCCTCACTGATTAGTGGTTTTCTTATGGCTACACAGCTGTTCAATCCCTTGAGTTCCCTTTGCATTGTGCGTGTGGAAATGCTCTTACTTTCACTATTAAACATAGCCCTGAGTTCTACTGTTGTTTTTCTTCTATTTGATTTCACCAAACGTTTAAGTGATCGCCGATTACGATCATTCAGGATTTTTTTTCCCCGCCACATTTCTTCCTCGAATATGATGGGTCCCCACTATCCTTTCAGTTTTTAATAATGCGTTGGACAGTTCTTAACCCAATTTTAGTAGTTTCTGCAATCTCCTTAGATGTTTCTCTGCTTGATGCATGCCAATGATTTCACCCTTCTCAAACAGACTAACATCTTTTCCACGACCACGAGATGTGTCTTTCGACATGGTTGTTTAAGAAATCGCCCATGCTGTAATTATCCAATAGGAGGCTCATAACTATTTGCTTAGTTAAATCCAGGTGGCCACTTGTTTTTTGGACAGGCAGTGTACAATGTTCCCCATTTCTCAGCTCTTTTGTTTGTATGTGTAAAGTTGTGCAGCCATTTTTTTATCAAGACACAAGCCTCATCATAAATGACATGCCTCCTCCGGCAGTCTGGAGGTATGAACCCAGTCTAACATTTCTGGACAAGGCCATATTTCTCTATACTTCCGCATGCTGAGCAGCTTCTGGCAAAGCCAAGTTATTAACCCCTATATTTTTTTTTTTACAATAATATCTCATTATCACTACAATTACATTCAGGAGTCATAAAAATTGTGACAATTTAGCGCCCCCTATCCTGTCCACTTACTGCTCCTCTCCCTGCAAGTTACATTCGGAACCTTATAGCATTTGATTCCTCACCTGGGGATCACGATGGCCGCCTCCTTGCCCGTCTCTACCCAGATCCTCTCTGTAATAACAAAATAGCTCCAGAACTACTTTATACTTATTATAGCAGCCAGTGGACAGTGATTATATAGAGACCTGGGTGGTGGTATATGAGGCATACAAAGTATATGACAGAGGGCTCATATATCAACCCAGACTCCAGCAACAGGAGGTCAGCTCTGCAGCTTCTTCATACTTACATGATGGTCTCTAGTATAGGGCGGTACTGACAGTCGGCATATTTAAAAGGTCTGTAACATAAAGCACAATTTGGATTAGGATTATCGACCCTGTATTGATGATTAGTAAAAACATGAAGTAAAAGTCAGGGATTTCTTTCTCTTCCGTTCCCCATTGTCCATTATGTATCCTTGACACTTCTCCCATTCTGTTCTTATATATTTCTCTGCCAAGGAGGCGCCTGTATTGTGAGGTAATTACCTGAATGCACGTGGTGCAGTCATCACCATCTTTTTTAGCTATTGAGAGGAAGAAAAAAAAATAGTGAAAATATTCTGTATTATGAGGGGGTCAACAGCTACCAACCTCTATTCGGGGAGATTTATCAAATTACTACAAGGAACACTTAAAGCCCTTGCAGCGAAGTGGATCTGCAAAAGGTTCTGTGAAATATAAAGCTGGAATCTCATTGGTATTGGTCGACTATGGAACTGCTCCACTTCTCTCTTGTATCAGTTTGGATAATCGCTTTATTCTCCGCATTCATTATATAATATATTACAATGATATACTTACGTCAGGTCTAGAATGTCATCATCAGTCCTGTTAGTCACAGAATAGAGAAAACAGTGAGAACCCAACACAATACTGATCCATTTATACAATTAGTGAAAGTTTTATTTCGTCATAAATCAGCTGAATAGACGGTTCACAAAAGGTGAGAGTGCATAGTCATAGAGCACGTGTCCACATAATATACGCCATTCAGTAATAAGAATTACTAAAAAACAGTTCAAAGGTGTTCATAGCTGATAATGGGGTATTGTGGTTGCTAAAGGTTTTTCCTATCCACAGAAGGGGTGACCCGACCCCTTGGAGACACCAAAATGAATGAAATAGAAATAGACAAATTCTGTACTCTGCTCCTCCAGAACTCCCATAGAGATGAGTGCGATTGCTCGACCTGCAGCTGTTTTCATTTTTAGGGGCTCTGAGAGCACGGAGTATCTGTTCTCATGATCGGTGGGGTTCCAGCATAGGACCCCCACGGTCTAATAGTTATCCCCTATTCTGTGGATAGGAAATAGCGTTTAACAACTGTAATGCCCCTTTAAGTCAATGGCCATGTTGGTATATAAGTCGGGAGACGTTCAGGCTGTACAGGACACACAGTATGACTTTACCCTCCACAGTTACATTAAAGATTATTCACCTGACTTTGGGTTCTGCATCTAAAAAAGGAAACAATTAGATTAAAACTGAGATTTTCACAAAGTAATTGTATAAAGCAAGATAAAATTGTAAAATTCACTTCAATCATGTTGGATGACATAACCTAGCACGACACAATACCACTGTACAAGTGACCAGTACATTTATTAGATCTGATCTGAATAACCATTATGTAGCTGCATTTTTAGCGTCTCCATTATCGTGGTAAGACAAGGACACCACACAGTTCGATGAGACAGCGTTTAGGTCTCCAGACAACTTCATCACCATTGATGGCCATAAACTTGCAGATATGGGTCTTATAGCCATAATATGGATGTCTAATATGTGTTATGGCCTGAACCTGATTGTAATCTCGGTCTTGGCTACATTGATCCCTGGGTTAATTGGGTTGTCAGGGAGTAGAATATTGATGACCTTTCCTCAGAATAGGACATCAATATTTGATCGGTGTGGTTCTGACTCCTGACATTGCTACCAATCACATGTTTGAAGAGACTTTGGTGAGTACTGGGACCACCTGACAGCTTATCAAGCACAGGCTTGAATATTGTATAGTGGCTATGCTTGATATTACAGTCCAAACACAATCACTTGAATGGGACCTAATCTGCTCTAGGCCATGCGACTGATGAACTGGTCTAGGAAGAGTCCATAGTGCTCACTGGAGCACCACAGCCTCTTTAAACAGTCGGACCCCACCGATCAGATTTTGATGACCTATCCTGAGGCTAGCTCATCAATATTCTACTCCCAGAAAACCTCTTTAATGGATGAATATTTATTCATTAGTATACAGTATTATAACAGTGGGAAGGGGGCATAAAGAAACTATATGATGAGACAAATGTGTCAGTAGAAGATCTCAGACATGGAAAGGCTAGAGATCAATTGTTGTAGATGGCAGAACTCACCCTGTACACTGGTCACTGCGGCCTGCAATAGTAAAGACAGAGGTCAGCAGAGGTCACTTACTAAATTCTTCTATTACAGTCAGTGGGGTAACTAGAAATGACTGGGCCCCACAGCAGATTTATGATACCCACCCCCCAGCAACTTCTTCGCAACCCCCTCCTCCTGTGCAACTGCAATGTGCGATTCCCCCCAGGGCCCTCCTATACTACGACCCAGGTGTAGGAGGAATGCCGAGTGGAATAGCGCGGCCTAAAACGTCTCTTATTGTGTGTCGCGGTGCTTCTACCTGGATATGACTGAGCTTTGGCTCAGAAGCAATAAATAGGGGGAATAATTGAGGGATTTGAAAGAAGTTCAATGGCAGCTTTACTTGAATAAACATTTCTCCAAACAGTTTTCAGGCTTTGTCTTGGTTCCAGCAGGCTTGAGCATGAACTGGCAGGCAAACTCAACTCTGCTTTCTCTCTGCTGTACTGACAGGCTACCTCAGTAACTTTGAGTCCTTCTTTATGCTTCAGTCCACTCTTTAGTCTGACTTAGTTTCAGCCAAGGAATAGGTTAGTGTCTTGTCAACTCCAACATGGAGTCTGAACCAGCACAAACCAGAATTGACCCACCTCCTACTGGTAGCAAGCAGGACTGGCCCACTTCTGACCAAAGGAGGGGGGGGGGATGGAATGGTGAGTTCCATTCTATCTAACTATAGCTCTGCTGTGTTTGCTGCCACCTGCTGGTGAACCAGGTAAATTACATTTATAACAGTTACATAACAATATTAGGATGACACTGTGTTAGCCCATTAAAGACAGTAGCAGGGTGCAGGAGTGGTAACGCCACTCTGGGGTGTTACACTTACACAACCATCACTCCTGTAGTTAGTCAAGATCACTGTCAATGTATATAATGTCATTGTATAATACTGTTGAGGGGGCCCTGACAATAAAATCATTTAGTCCTCCTCCTGGGTGGGCCCTTCTGACTTTGAATCCCAAAACCACAGCTTCCCCTATAGCTACACCCCTAGATACAGTCCATTTACCTTGATGTAACACGGCGTCTGCAGCTCCCTGATGTACAGAGATGCCAGGACCTGGAAATGTCCAAAGAAAGCATGTCATCTACTGAGCAGCAATGTCCTACTTGGTTGGAGTGTTTCTTGTGTCATTTATGGGTTTATCATGTATATCTCAGAGAGGATCCTTAGATAGATGAGATAAAAGGGGACAAAGGGTCTCTCATATTTTACCGTCAGATAATAGTATAGAGCCAGGGCACTCCAATGATTCTTTATCTTCTAAAGTTTATTTGCACCGAAAATAGCAACGTTTCGACCTATCCGGTCTTTATCAAGCTCACAACATAATACCACCAGAGTGAACATTTAAATACTTACACAATATCTCTCATTGGTTACACATTCCCCCACCTACATTAACCCCTCCTCCTTCCTAGGATCTATTCCCAATAGAAAGGTAGCACATTCATAGGACTATTCATAGCATTTACATACCATGTCACGTGCTGTGGGAACATCTCCAAGGATTCTCATTATCATATTTCTTACAGCAAAACATTTAATATCGGGCGTCCTACAATCTCAACTGCGCATTCGTTCTGACGTCACCTTTCTCCTGGTTACGCAATCATTGGAGTGCCGTGGCTCTATACTATATTATCTGATGTTTGTGGGGACCAAAAGGCCGGGACTCAACGCTGCAGGCACCGCCACAAATTGGATCAGCTGGAAGTGTCCAGTGAGTAGTGCTGTCTTATTGCTATATTGTACTATTGGGGCCTGAAGACGAGCACACTTATGCAGTATAGACCGTGAAATCTATGCAGCATTGCAGTGGTATTGAGAAAATAGATGCACCGAAAAGTCTCTTATATACAAGTGAACAGATTTTACACATCTTGCGGGGTAATGAATATAATGGTGCGTTCTTAAATAGACCAATAGTGGACGTGATAAAACGCAAATGGGAAAATGAGAAGAAACAACTTATTAATACTGAACTGCACCTCTCCACATTGAGGGAATAATATAAGGCAGAGCGAATACAAAGGGGACTGAGGACGCATCTAAGGCCAATCCTCTTTCCTAATAATCCAGAATTTTGGGCATAATTTACTTCTTTGGCAGATAGATTTTCGATGGATATGATGTTGTTAAATATGGACTATTTGCAGAAAGATCTAGTTGAAATACAGAGGAGAATATCTGAATATGAAGCACAGTTACAGACCCTCCAGAGTGAACAAGAATACGCGGAGGCGGACGGAGGTGGACTTACAGAAATACCGTGAAAACATAGAGATAACGAAAAGGCGGATAGAAAAAAATGGAGCAGGGACCAGGACAATTATGGTAAAGGGGACATTTATAAAATAACATCAACCAATAAAAATAGAAACATCAGGGCGTTGAAACGATATAAGCCATTAAAACCCAAATGAAGCCGTACTAACTTAACGGATACAGAATCCTCAGGAGAGCAGAGTGATGTTTTTTTAAAATGGAAGAATAAGAGGAGTACAAGAAGAGGGGGACGAAAACATCGACTTAGGGGACAAAGGAGAAAAGAATGTGAGAATTACATGATCAAGGAAGCCACCTGTAAGGAGCAAACATCCCAGGAAATTAAATACAAACCTGTAATGGACCCGACACTGGTAGTAAATATATCCTCCTATGAACTAACACAGGAGGAGTTGTCCCTTTTGAACAGAGGACTCTCCTTTAGTCCAAAGACTGAGGTAGACTGGTTCCAAGTAGAGGTAGACTTGCATAATTTTTTCTGACGTATTAAGTTGAAAGTGTTTTTTAATGAACAAAAACCAGTAGGTGATGAGATGATCTTTAAAGATATGTTGACATTGAAAAGTGTGGGTTTATTTCTGAAGAGTGACTTTCAGCCCCCTATATATAATAAGGCAATTGATACTTTTGTCTACCTTGTCAGATCTGAGATAGAGAGACTCAGGAACAAGTCTGGGTGTCCCTATACCTAGAATTTGACTAAGGGAGAGAAGGTAGCTCTGTCTACATTAAAGAGCAGGAAAGAGATAACTATCAAGAAGGCTAATAAGGGAAGAGCCACTGTGGTGATGGACACCGAGAAATATACATTTGAGGTAAATTTGAGGTACAAGATACAGAAGTATACAGACCTTTGAGTCAGGACCCAAAATGGGATATCATACGGAAAATCAGGTTATTGGCAGATAATGCTTTTGCAAATAACCTGATAGATGAGAACTTGCATACCTACCGCATACCTCAGAAACCGGGGACCCCACTGCTACAGTATATGTCCTCCCGAAATTCCATAAGAGATTAAGGGACCCTCCTGGACGCCCAATGGTGTCTGGTATAGGTTCCGTATTCTCTAATGCGACCACCTTTCTGGATAAAGTATTAAGACTATATGCAGTAGGGGCTATATCCTATGTGAGAGATACCACAGATTTTCTATCTAGGATTGGTACCATCAGATTTGCAGAAGGGGATGTGCTGGTATCCTTTGACGTTACTAGTTTGTATACTAGCATAGGTCATGAATTGGGTTTGGAGGCGGTTAAATGGGCCCTGTAGAGATCTGACTATGGGGAAGAATCTAGGGATTTCCCTTTGTCCCTGTTGGAAATCTTATTGAATTGCAATTATTTTCTATTTGAGGACGTGTTTTATGAACAGTGTCGGGGAACCGCAATGGGGTCCAACGTGGCCCCGACATATGCAAACATATACATGTCCAATTTGGAGGAGTTATGTATATACCCGTCCACCCTCTACGCATCAGTGAGGGGGTGGATGAGGTATATAGATTACATATTTCTGATTTGGAGGGGTATTGTAACGGATCTACATGTTTTTCATGAGTATATTAATCAGCTGCATAGCCAGTTGAAATTTACTAAGGTTTTTTCGATGGAATCCTTACAGTTCCTGGATACAGTGGTTTATATCAAATATGGGAAATTGGAGACTGATTTGTTTATAAGACCTATGGATCGTAACAATATGTTGTGTTTTGACAGCGCACACCCTAGCAAGACATTGGAATTCTTACCCTATAGTCAATTTTTGCGAGCCAGAAGAATAGTGTCGGAGGAAGGCTTGATAGATGATAGACTACAGAAGATGGGCCAAAGGTTTAGGGATAGGAAATATCCCAAAAATCTGGTGAACCGTCATTTAAAGAGAGCTAGACAGCAACTATTACTAGCAACAGGGAGAACAAAGGAGCAAAAAGAGAGCAGAATTCCTTTTGTGTCTACGTATACTAGGATGAGCAGTAAGATATCTGAAATACTGAGACATAACTGGCATATTCTGGCCCAATCTTTCCCTGGGGTAGAGGAGTTTCAGTCTCCCCCACTTATGTCATATAAAAAACCAAAGAATCTGAGTGATAGCCTGACACGTGCAGACAAAAAGGTGAAGAATAAACAGGAGAGGAGGAAGGGTTGTTACCCGTGCTTGGGCTGTTGCAATTGCAGCAGCCTAATCAGGGGTGACTCTTTCTGTCACCGGAGAACTGGAAAAAAGTATGAAATTAATGATTACTACACCTGACTTTGTAATTTATAGCTTGCAATGTCTGTGTGGCCTCCTAAATGTTGGCGAGAACACAGCCTTGCAAGAATAGAATAAATCAGCATAGATATACAATCCGTAGGTTATTATCTAAGAAACAGAATCAACAGAATCCGGACAGTAGAGGTGCAGTAGAATTACCTGTACCAGAGCATTTTTGGAGATATTGACATAATATCTCACAATTGCGATATAGGATTATAGATGACGTTCCCCCACTTAGCAGAGGAGGAGATAGGGAGAAATTGTTGAAAAGGAAAGAATTAAGATGGATCTTTGAATTAGATACCATGGAACCAAAAGGTCTTAAAAGGGAATTTAAGGTGGGCTCTCTTTTCTGAACCCCTAAGAGATGTGTGTTTTAGTTATTTATACTTAAGTGAAGGTACCTGGCTATGAGCCGTTTTTTTTTTTACTGTAATTAACCCTTTTCTATCTCCATTTTTAGGAGGAACTGTGCGCATGCTGTGGGAAGATTGAACATGGATTATACAGTATAGAACATGGATTTCTTGTGAGGGATTCAGGAGGAATGCATATACCAATGTGAAAATTGGGGAGAAGAACCAGTTTTTTTGGGGATACATGCGAGCACTATGGTATGCCTTCTGGGGACATGGGTTACAGATAAGAATTAATATGAATATTCTTGATTATGGGGATATTCATTGGGTGTTACACCTTAAGGATATACAGGGAGTGCAGAATTATTAGGCAAGTTGTATTTTTGAGGATTAATTTTATTATTGAACAACAACCATGTTCTCAATGAACCCAAAAAACTCATTAATATCAAAGCTGAATATTTTTGGAAGTAGTTTTTAGTTTGTTTTTAGTTTTAGCTATTTTAGGGGGATATCTGTGTGTGCAGGTGACTATTACTGTGCATAATTATTAGGCAACTTAACAAAAAACAAATATATACCCATTTCAATTATTTATTTTTACCAGTGAAACCAATATAACATCTCAACATTCACAAATATACATTTCTGACATTCAAAAACAAAACAAAAACAAATCAGTGACCAATATAGCCACCTTTCTTTGCAAGGACACTCAAAAGCCTGCCATCCATGGATTCTGTCAGTGTTTTGATCTGTTCACCATCAACATTGCGTGCAGCAGCAACCACAGCCTCCCAGACACTGTTCAGTGAGGTGTACTGTTTTCCCTCCTTGTAAATCTCACATTTGATGATGGACCACAGGTTCTCAATGGGGTTCAGATCAGGTGAACAAGGAGGCCATGTCATTAGATTTTCTTCTTTTATACCCTTTCTTGCCAGCCACGCTGTGGAGTACTTGGACGCGTGTGATGGAGCATTGTCCTGCATGAAAATCATGTTTTTCTTGAAGGATGCAGACTTCTTCCTGTACCACTGCTTGAAGAAGGTGTCTTCCAGAAACTGGCAGTAGGACTGGGAGTTGAGCTTGACTCCATCCTCAACCCGAAAAGGCCCCACAAGCTCATCTTTGATGATACCAGCCCAAACTAGTACTCCACCTCCACCTTGCTGGCGTCTGAGTCGGACTGGAGCTCTCTGCCCTTTACCAATCCAGCCACGGGCCCATCCATCTGGCCCATCAAGACTCACTCTCATTTCATCAGTCCATAAAACCTTAGAAAAATCAGTCTTGAGATATTTCTTGGCCCAGTCTTGACGTTTCAGCTTGTGTGTCTTGTTCAGTGGTGGTCGTCTTTCAGCCTTTCTTACCTTGGCCATGTCTGTGAGTATTGCACACCTTGTGCTTTTGGGCACTCCAGTGATGTTGCAGCTCTGAAATATGGCCAAACTGGTGGCAAGTGGCATCTTGGCAGCTGCACGCTTGACTTTTCTCAGTTCATGGGCAGTTATTTTGCGCCTTGGTTTTTCCACACGCTTCTTGCGACCCTGTTGACTATTTTGAATGAAACGCTTGATTGTTCAATGATCACGCTTCAGAAGCTTTGCAATTTTAAGAGTGCTGCATCCCTCTGCAAGATATCTCACTATTTTTGACTTTTCTGAGCCTGTCAAGTCCTTCTTTTGACCCATTTTGCCAAAGGAAAGGAAGTTGCCTAATAATTATGCACACCTAATATAGGGTGTTGATGTCATTAGACCACACCCCTTCTCATTACAGAGATGCACATCACCTAATGTGCTTAATTGGCAGTAGGCTTTCGAGCCTATACAGCTTGGAGTAAGACAACATGCATAAAGAGGATGATGTGGTCAAAATACTCATTTGCCTAATAATTCTGCACACAGTGTATGATCCTAAATAATGAATTCAGTATATCTGTAAAATTTAAATGTTGGGGCAGAGTGGCTGGATGGTACGGGTATGTCCACAAATGTAATGAGGGAAAGCTGGGAGGGTTGACTCTTCCCCAGTATGGGGGTTGAAGCCATCCATCGGCTGGAGATCCCTCAGGAATGAATGTGACTGTAAGATTGGATGACTCCATGATCTGGGGAGTGATCCACCAGCGCATGGGGTCTGTTAATTTATTTAGTAGTGGATGGTGGACAGCCTGGTTGACAGCCTTATATACGCCCTGTATTATCTTTCTGAGTATATGGATTGGAATGATTTCCTGGAGGTGTCCCCAAGAAAATCCGATTATTAGTGTATGTGATTATAAATGGAATGCTAAAATGGTGAACTGTACCCTGTCCGCATGGGCCGCCTGATGTTTGTATTGTCCTCCCCATTTATATGATTTAGAATATGATCCCCTTCCGTGGACATTGAGAAATCAGGAGATAACGTGACTTTGATGGACTTAGAGTCCAGTATCTAGGCAACCAGGAGGTCAGATGATCGACGGAACACACGTGAGATGCAGCATAATAGTGACACAGGGTTAGATGACTAGGTTAGGTGACCAGAAGTTTGCCCGCATGATCGTGAGATGACGGAACCCTGGAAATCAGAACTGAGAAGTGTCCGCTTTAGGGCGGATGTGCGTAACCAAGAGAATGGTGACGTAAGAACGCATGCGCAGTTGAGATTGTAGGACGCCCGATATTAAATGTTTTGCTGTAAGATATATGATAATGAGAATCCTTGGAGATGTTCTCGCAGCATGTGACATGGTATGTAAATGCTATGAATAGTCCTATAAATGTGCTAACTTTCTATTGGGAATAAATCTTAGGAAGGAGGAGGGGTTAATGTAGGTGGGGGAATGTGTAACCAATGAGAGATATTGTGTAAGTATTTAAATGTTCACTGTGGTGGTATAATGTTGTGAGCCAGTTTTTTGGGGGATACATGCAAGCACTATGGTATGCCTTCTGGGGACATCGGTTACAGATAAGAATTAATATGAATATTCTTGATTATGGGGATATTCATTGGGTGTTACACCTTAAGGATATATGATCCTAAATAATGAATTCAGTCCTATAAATGTGCTAACTTTCTATTGGGAATAGATCTTAGGAAGGAGGAGGGGTTAATGTAGGTGGGGGAATGTGTAACCAATGAGAGATATTGTGTAAGTATTTATAATGTTGTGAGCTTGATAAAGACCGGATAGTTCGAAACGTTGCTATTTTCGGTGCAAATAAACTTTAGAAGATAAAGAATCATTGGAGTGCCGTGGCTCTATACTATTATCTGTCATTTGTGGGGACCAAAAGGCCGGGACTCGACGCTGCAGGCACCGCTACAAATTGGATCAGCTGGAAGTGTCCAGTGAGTACACTGCGTGCAGAATTATTAGGCAAATGAGTATTGACCACATCATCCTCTTTATGCATGTTGTCTTACTCCAAGCTGTATAGGCTCGAAAGCCTACTACCAATTAAGCATATTAGGTGATGTGCATCTCTGTAATGAGAAGGGGTGTGGTCTAATGACATCAACACCCTATATTAGGTGTGCATAATTATTAGGCAACTTCCTTTCCTTTGGCAAAATGGGTCAAAAGAAGGACTTGACAGGCTCAGAAAAGTCAAAAATAGTGAAATATCTTGCAGAGGGATGCAGCACTCTTAAAATTGCAAAGCTTCTGAAGCGTGATCATCGAACAATCAAGCGTTTCATTCAAAATAGTCAACAGGGTCGCAAGAAGCGTGTGGAAAAACCAAGGCGCAAAATAACTGCCCATGAACTGAGAAAAGTCAAGCGTGCAGCTGCCAAGATGCCACTTGCCACCAGTTTGGCCATATTTCAGAGCTGCAACATCACTGGAGTGCCCAAAAGCACAAGGTGTGCAATACTCAGAGACATGGCCAAGGTAAGAAAGGCTGAAAGACGACCACCACTGAACAAGACACACAAGCTGAAACGTCAAGACTGGGCCAAGAAATATCTCAATACTGATTTTTCTAAGGTTTTATGGACTGATGAAATGAGAGTGAGTCTTGATGGGCCAGATGGATGGGCCCGTGGCTGGATTGGTAAAGGGCAGAGAGCTCCAGTCCAACTCAGACGCCAGCAAGGTGGAGGTGGAGTACTGGTTTGGGCTGGTATCATCAAAGATGAGCTTATGGGGCCTTTTCGGGTTGAGGATGGAGTCAAGCTCAACTCCCAGTCCTACTGCCAGTTTCTGGAAGACACCTTCTTCAAGCAGTGGTACAGGAAGAAGTCTGCATCCTTCAAGAAAAACATGATTTTCATGCAGGACAATGCTCCATCACACGCGTCCAAGTACTCCACAGCGTGGCTGGCAAGAAAGGGTATAAAAGAAGAAAATCTAATGACATGGCCTCCTTGTTCACCTGATCTGAACCCCATTGAGAACCTGTGGTCCATCATCAAATGTGAGATTTACAAGGAGGGAAAACAGTACACCTCTCTGAACAGTGTCTGGGAGGCTGTGGTTGCTGCTGCACGCAATGTTGATGGTGAACAGATCAAAACACTGACAGAATCTATGGATGGCAGGCTTTTGAGTGTCCTTGCAAAGAAAGGTGGCTATATTGGTCACTGATTTGTTTTTGTTTTGTTTTTGAATGTCAGAAATGTATATTTGTAAATGTTGAGATGTTATATTGGTTTCACTGGTAAAAATAAATAATTGAAATGGGTATATATTTGTTTTTTGTTAAGTTGCCTAATAATTATGCACAGTAATAGTCACCTGCACACACAGATATCCCCCTAAAATAGCTAAAACTAAAAACAAACTAAAAACTACTTCCAAAAATATTCAGCTTTGATATTAATGAGTTTTTTGGGTTCATTGAGAACATGGTTGTTGTTCAATAATAAAATTAATCCTCAAAAATACAACTTGCCTAATAATTCTGCACTCCCTGTAGTGTTTTCTTATTGCTATATTGTCTCATATTTTACCAAGAGAAAAGTTAGAAAAGTTGCTGGGTGCAATCAAGAAATGTTAGGGCTCGCATTTGTAGATTCTCTACAGTGGAAAACCCAAAACGGATCATAAAGCAAACCACCACTGCAAAAACCACCCAAATCACTGCTGGGATTGGAGCAGGTCCTTTGCTGTTTTCAGTCTTTGCATGATGAAGTTGAAAGTCACAGGTAAAACCTGCAGCATAAATTGACATCTTGCAGATTCAAAGCTGATAGCGCAAGTTAGTTTCATCCACTTTGCAAGTACCGTAGAATGCTGCAGATCTGCCACATATAAAGCGACTGCTGCAGGTCCACAGCATTTATGCCACATGAGACCCCAGAATACAGAAGGGATTGAAGAATCAGCCATCAAAAAAGATTTTATGTTCCTTGTCTGCACATTGTAAAGACTTAATTATGCCGCTATTCACCTTCAATCACATATACAGGAGGACATCCAAAAAGAGAAGGGTACGTCTTAACATAGCAGAAAATATATAGGGGGAAATTAGTTTAAAATTTGATTTTTGCTGCAGAGTTTAATACTAGTTTCTAACAATTTAAAGGGGTTTTCCCATCTCAGACAATGGGCCATATCGCTTTTATGATCCACTCCTGATTTGGGCTGAAAGCTGAGTGTGTGGCCGTACCCTTATACAGTTCTGTAATGCTGCATGTTACTGCAGTGTAAGTGTGGACAAGGTCTTAGACCAGGTTCAGGCCTTGTGTTTACCATGAGGTTCCCCCTTAGATCCCTCTCTATGGACATATACCTGTTTAGGAGAATACAATGAGGACAGGACAGATGAGGAGCACATCAGACACACGGGGCAGCAGCCATAGAGCACATAATGACCACACATCAGCCGTCTGCTGCTCAGAGGCAGGCGCCAACTAAGCCCCGCCCACTACAGAGAAGCTGCACAACTGGCAGTTGGAAATGGTGGATCCTGAGAAATAACTGCCATAAAATGTAAGGTATTTACACACTCCATTCTACAGATCTCGCCCCCAGCATCACTGGTCTTCTATAGGGAGGTCATCAATCTGACATCATATCATCAGTGAAGGGTTTTCTACAGTTATAGACGATCCTGGGATCCACAATCTCCACAATCAGCCCACAGCGCTGCCTTTCTGCTAGAATCCCCTCTATAGTGTCCTGTACAAGTTAATCACTGGGCTGGGGATTACCTGGATTATAGATTATGCAGTAAATGACCGGTTATTAAATCACCAGAGCTCTATTCACCCCCCATTCTCTGCTCATATTGGACTGGATGGCGACTTCTGACTTACGTAGTCCGGGAAGAACAGTGGATAGTCCATGCCCAGAGTATGGGTAGGCAAATCCACTAGAAAGCACTCCTGGTCGTCTGACTCAGTAGTCCAATATACAAATCTCACAGAAAAAGCCTAAAATAAGAAATAAAGAAAGATCACATGGCAGAAACATATAGAAAGTAGATGGGAAGTAACAAAAAATAAGGAGGTGTCACAGAAAGTCCATACTTACAATCCAACTAACTCCAACTGAAACTCTCTAATCAGGTTCCGGCCGGCGGCTGCTTATATAACCTCCTGCATGATGTCATAATTCTGTGACATCATCAGCCTAACCAGTTTCCATTTAAAGCGGTATCGACTACATCATTCAACGTCATGGAAATAAACTGTAAATCGGCCTCAGCATCCAAACATTATATATATTGAAATTAATATTTAGAGGGAAGCAGTGTAACAAATACACATAAATGTTGGTAATTCATCTCTTTTATTACATATTAAACTATTAATGTAAAATGTACATTTTATTGTTAGGACTAATAAAATATATACCGTGTTTTTCGCTTTATAAGATGAACTTTTTTTCACTATGGGAGAATGTCAGTGTGTCCTATAAAGAAAATACTAGTGAGTGCTTCCATTATGGAAGCGTTCACCAGTATGTAGTACGAAGTATACTGTAAAGCACTGCCAGTACTAACCCTCCCTGGTCTTCTTCTCTGGGGCCACTCTGCACTGTCCTGACCATACAAAACCTACAAAAAATGCCAGGCCGCTTATAATGAATTGATACTTCATTACAAAATCACATAAATTTACAAACATGATTAAAAGAAGATATGGTGCAGGAGATAAAAAAGAAAGACGACATCACTGGAGGAAACATACAACGGATAAATGCCCATACATCAGTCCATCAATGCAATACATAGGAAGATAAAGTGCAAATGCAAACAAATCATCTGTAATCAAAAGGACATCGGACAATTACCCATACTGCGTCTCCTCCAGGATGCCACCAACCCCTGCACCATATCTTCTTTTAATCATGTTTGTAAATTTATGTGATTTTGTAATAAAGTATCAATTCATTATAAGCGGCCTGGCATTTTTTGTAGGTTTAGGTATTGTGGTAGTTTGCCATGGGCTTATGCCAGTTAATTACTTCTTTAAGTAATCATTCCCTGGTTGGGGTATATATTGGTTTTACTGTCCTGACCATGTACAGTACACCGTCAGGATGTAGTGCACGTACTATGACAGTTCGGCGCAGGCCGGAGAAGACAAGGAAGTGCAAATGCTGAGGAGACTGCCGGACCTTGAGAGGACTGGCAGAGCAGAAGAGGTAAATTAATATATTTATTTTAAGTCTGATCTGAGGTCTCACTCTGGAACTCTGATTTGAGGTCTGATGGGTGTCTGACATGGAGGTCTGATCTGAGGTCTGATAGGGGTCTGACATGGAGGTCTGATCTGAGGCCTGATAAGGGTCTGACATGGAGGTCTGATCTGAGGTCTGATAGGGGTCTATTATTTATTATACTCACTTATAGGTCTCACATGGTGGTCTGATGGGGGCCTGATCTGAAGTCTGATGGGGGTCCGGTCTAAGTTCCTGATATGGGGTTCTTATCTGATGATCGGATATGGGGTTCTGATCTGAGGATCTAATATGGGGGTCTGATCTGAGGATTTGATATGGGGGTCTGATCTTAGGACCTGATATGAGTCTTTTCCTCCTCTAAAACCTGGGGTGTCTTCTAAAGCGAAAATATGGTATATTTATGCTCTTAGCAGTATTTTAATATGGTTTAAAGGGGTTGTCCAGGCTTTTTCTATTAATCACCTATCTTCAGGATAGGTCATCAATATCTGATCGGCAGAGGTCCGACTCCCGGCACCTCCACTGATCAGCAGCACAAGGATACAGCGCACGCAGTGTGCACTTGTCGTCTCCTGTCTCTGTTCCTGCTCACCACTGCTTTGTCATAGACAGCAGCGGTGAGCAGGAAGAGAGACGGGAGACGGCACATGCACACTGCGCGCGCCGTCTCCTTGTACAGCTGATCGGCAGGGATGGCGGGTGGCGGGTGGCGGACCCCCGCCAGTCTGATATTGATGACCTATCCTGAGGATAGCAAACAAAGACAAATGACGGCAGCATGTCCAGAAGTGAATTTTATTCACAGTGGGTCCATGAAAAAATTTGAAAATGATACCAAAAAGTGCAACATTTCGACTAACAAGTAGTCTTTATCAAGCATGATAAATGCTTGATAAAGACTACTTGTTAGTCCAAACGTTGCACTTTTTGGCGTCATTTTCACATTTTTTCATGGACCCACTGTGAATAAAATTCACTTCTGGAGATGCTGACGTCATTTGTCTTTGTTTGCTGATCAGATGAGGTGATGTTGTGGATGGGCTGAAGAATTCCAGTGTCTACACCATGGGTGTCAAACAGCGGCCCGCAATGAATATCTTTGCGGCCCGGCAAAGATATTCATTGCTCTGGTTACCTGGAGGCGGGCGGAGATAAAATAAATAAGTCAGAGGCGGTCCAGGAACGGTTGAAGGATGGCGGAGGCAGTCCAGGAGAAGTTGGAGGCGGTCCAGTAGCTGACAAGCGGTCTAGGAGAGGATGGATGCTGGCGGAGGCGGTCCAGGAGCAGTTGGAGGCGGTCCAGGAGAGGATGGAGGCTGGCGGAGGCGGTCCAGGAGAAGTTGGAGGCGGTCCAGTAGCTGACAAGCGGTCTAGGAGAGGATGGATGCTGGCGGAGGCGGTCCAGGAGCAGTTGGAGGCAGTCCAGGAGAGGATGGAGGCTGGCGGAGGCGGTCCAGGAGAAGTTGGAGGCGGTCCAGTAGCTGACAAGCGGTCTAGGAGAGGATGGATGCTGGCGGAGGCGGTCTAGGAGCAGTTGGAGGCGGTCCAGGAGAGGATGGAGGCTGGCGGATGCGGTCCAGGAGAGGATGGAGGTGCGCAGAGGTCAACGTCACGTCCTGATGTGACGTCATCAGGCTCCGCCTTGAAGGAGTTCTGACACATGCTGCGGACGGCGCCATTGCGGCTATAGGACGCAGGGTACCAGATTCACAAGGTAAGAAAAGTAAATATTAATGCTAATATTGTCGTTTGATTTTTTATTTTTTTTTAAACAAGTGAATGGGGTCTTGTGCAGGGGGGATATGGGGGCAAAAAGTGGCATGGGGTGTTGTGCAAAAGGGGCATGGTGTCTTGTGAAGGAGGGGCATGGGGTCTTGTGCAAAGGGGGCATGGGGTCTTGTGCAAAGGGGGTCTTGTGAAGGGGGGTCATGGGTCTTGTGAAGGGGGGTCATGGGTCTTGTGAAGGGGTCATGGGGTTGCTGTGCAGGGTGGCATAGGGTCTTGTGAAGGGGTCATGGGTGTTGTGCAGTGGGGCATGGGGTCTTGTGCAAAGGGGGCATGGGTCTTGTGCAAAGAGGGCATGGAGTGTTGTACAAAAGGGGAATAGGGTCTTGTGAAGGGGGTCATGAGGTGTTGTGCTGGGAGGCATGGGGTCTTGTGCAAAGGGAGCATGGACCAGACTGATGAGGTTGAGACCAAAGGGTCTTTCAGAAGAAGTGTGGGCGTCCTGGCCAGCACAGTGCAGTGGTAAAAGGTGCAGAGGCGGCTTGGGGAGTCGAAGCCTACTGAGAGCAGGTTGCTCCGGACTCTTTTATTATTAATGGTAGAGCTGTCTGTTGGGGAAACATTCCAACAGCTGACAGGGTGATATGTTTGCTGGCATTTGATGTTTAAAATAAATAAAGCTGTGGCCATTGCCCTTACCCAACAAATCTAGGTCTCACTTGTGTTATTGGGCAACGGGATGTTGGGGGTCAGCAGTCATGAAACAACAATGTTGTTCTATGAAAATGTATGATTTTTTTTTTTTTGATGCGGCCCACATAAACTTAAATTTTGTTTTTTTGGCCCATGTTAGCCTTTGAGTTTGACATGCTTGGTCTACACGGTATTGAGTGCTGCTCTTAGCGTTTTATCTACTATCCTGAGGATAGGTCATCAGTATAGGAGAGTCCGGAGAACCCCTTTAAATTAGAATATATGGGTATAGGTCACACCAAAAAACAGTTATCAAAAATCTAAAACCAGTTTCCTTTAAAGAGGTTCTGCAGGTATAATTTTAAATGTTTGGCAATAACATTTCCTAGAATGTGAGCAGGACGGGTTATCTCCAATTGCAGAGCTGCCTAGGAGGGTGAGAGGCCAGGACCTCACTACACACCACACTGCTCTACAATAGATGGTAATGATACACTGCGTGCAGAATTATTAGGCAAATTAGTATTTTGACCACATCATCCTCTTTATGCATGTTGTCTTACTCCAAGCTGTATAGGCTCGAAAGCCTACTACCAATTAAGCATATTAGGTGATGTGCATCTCTGTAATGAGAAGGGGTGTGGTCTAGAGACATCAACACCCTATATTAGGTGTGCATAATTATTAGGCAACTTCCTTTCCTTTGGCAAAATGGGTCAAAAGAAGGACTTGACAGGCTCAGAAAAGTCAAAAATAGTGAGATATCTTGCAGAGGGATGCAGCACTCTTAAAATTGCAGAAGCGTGTGGAAAAACCAAGGCGCAAAATAACTGCCCATGAACTGAGAAAAGTCAAGCGTGCAGCTGCCAAGATGCCACTTGCCACCAGTTTGGCCATATTTCAGAGCTGCAACATCACTGGAGTGCCCAAAAGCACAAGGTGTGCAATACTCAGAGACATGGCCAAGGTAAGAAAGGCTGAAAGACGACCACCACTGAACAAGACACACAAGCTGAAACGTCAAGACTGGGCCAAGAAATATCTCAAGACTGATTTTTCTAAGGTTTTATGGACTGATGAAATGAGAGTGAGTCTTGATGGGCCAGATGGATGGGCCCGTGGCTGGATTGGTAAAGGGCAGAGAGCTCCAGTCCGACTCAGACGCCAGCAAGGTGGAGGTGGAGTACTGGTTTGGGCTGGTATCATCAAAGATGAGCTTGTGGGGCCTTTTCGGGTTGAGGATGGAGTCAAGCTCAACTCCCAGTCCTACTGCCAGTTTCTGGAAGACACCTTCTTCAAGCAGTGGTACAGGAAGAAGTCTGCATCCTTCAAGAAAAACATGATTTTCATGCAGGACAATGCTCCATCACACGCGTCCAAGTACTCCACAGCGTGGCTGGCAAGAAAGGGTATAAAAGAAGAAAATCTAATGACATGGCCTCCTTGTTCACCTGATCTGAACCCCATTGAGAACCTGTTAAGTTGCCTAATAATTATGCACAGTAATAGTCACCTGCACACACAGATATCCCCCTAAAATAGCTAAAACTAAAAACAAACTAAAAACTACTTCCAAAAATATTCAGCTTTGATATTAATGAGTTTTTTGGGTTCATTGAGAACATGGTTGTTGTTCAATAATAAAATTAATCCTCAAAAATACAACTTGCCTAATAATTCTGCACTCCCTGTATAATCCTGCAGGAAAACTCACCAATATGTATTATGTGCATGCAGCTCTGCAAGTGGAGTCAACCAGTGCTGCCCACATTCTAAGACAGGTTGCTGGCAGTCATCAGGAGCGAAGTGAGGTGATGGCCATAAGCGGCGCCACCTAGGTACAAGGCGGCAGGGCCATGGGCAATGAACGTTTCCATTGCAGAAGCGCTCATTTCTCGCTATTCAACGGCATCACTATCCTCAGAAAACAATACAGTTAAATGGTGCAGCGGGGCACAGGAGTGATGTCTCCCTACACTGCCATTCCCTTTGATAGTGGTACGGTTACGCGGACGCCAAATTATGCAGTGGGTCCGGATATGGGAATGTAAGTCTATAGTGTTTGTTCGTGACGCCAATTGCAACGTGCGCAGGGTACAGTCTCAGGGCCCTTTAAGGTGTTGCAACTCACGTACCAGGTTAGGAATGCCAGAGTGGTGTAATGTCTCTGTGTGGAAATAGTAATAGTGTCAACGGTGTCTCCTACCTTGGTACGGCTGGACTCCTGGATCCTGGCTCACTTGCAATAAATGAGTATGTTGCTAGTAGGAGTAATTGAGGGTTTTGGTAGCAATAATTGAGATCCAGACTTGGGATATAATTCAACTTGTCTTTACTGGAGGCAGCATTAATCCATATGAGGTACAGCAATAGTCTTAGGTCCCAGCAGGTATTGGCAATGTATGGCAGGGATCAATATCTCTTGTGCTTCTATCATGTGCCTGGAGCTCTCTTGCAGGATTAGTAGTCTGCTTATGGCTCTGTAATATGTGGCAGGAATCTATATCTTCTGCTCTGTCTATCTTCTGCTGTGTATGGGACTGACTAGCTGAGGAGGAATTTGGCTTCTCCTGGTCTCTGGATGTTACTCACAGTTAGCTCACAGGGAATGGTTCTTCCTGGAGTTCTGGAGGTGGCTGCTTGCTTGTCACCAGTTGAGGCTGAAGGCTCAGACTGGGAATGGTGATCTTTGGTCTCAGCCGAGACAAGATCCTGGTTTGGGATCCCTATTTCTGGGAGCTCCTACTTGCACAGCCTTCCCCTAGTCGGGGTGGCTGGCACACTAACTCTAACTTCCTTTCCTCCTCATGAGGCAGGACATGGGCGAGCCCACTCTGCTCCAAGAGGGGGAAGCTAAACTGGAATGTACTATTCCAGTCTAGATATGCTAAACTGAACTAAGGTCCTGCTGACACATTGCTGCCACCTGCTGGTGTACATGAAAATTACAGCAAATACATGTAACAGGCTTAGAAAATGCACACTTGTGAGGAATATTAAATAAAATCACATTAGATGACAAGGCACATGTTACCAACAAATAGTAGCAGGGAAAAAGAGTTTGGTAACATAACTCTGGGATGTTACAATAGGCTACAGGCCTAGTGCATGTAGCCTATCAGAGGCTGGTGCAGGTAGCGCTATGACATAATTATCTCGCTGGTTGAGCTGGGCAGCATATAGCTGAAGACACAGACTGTAAGAGACCTATGTCCTGCACTGAATTCTGACAGCCACATGGAAGTGAGTATTTTAGTTTATTATTATTATTTGGCAGCATGCTGTTGGGCCACTATGGGGGGGGGGCATTATTATGAGTGGGGGGGTGCACTGTGGGGGCAATAAAAATGGGCTTGTACTGACAGTTGACACACATAATAGGGCTGTTTTTGGACTGGCACACATAAAGGGGCATTTATTTGGTTTGGCATATGTAGTACCACAGAGTGGGCACCACCATTCCTACAACCTGCTACTGTCTCTTATTCCTAAAAAATGTGTGACACCATTATGCCTTTTGTTTCCAGGTCTGTTCAGAAAGTGCTATGTAACTGTTATATATTGTATTTCATGCAATGTGCCTGGTTTACCAGCAGGCTGCAGTGTGTCTGGCAGTGAGCTATAGGTAGAATGGAACTTTCCATGGCAATACAGGGCACATGCTCACAAAACACATAATAATACTTTTTTTTAATTTTTTTTATATAAAACCTTAATGCAATAAAAACACGAGACTAGAGAGTGGAGATAATCCGAGGCCTGTTTATTTAAACTCAAACCAACTTTAATATATACTCAAAATATTAACCATATAAATACCATGAGCCTAGTCATAAACTCAGACTCGTTCAAACCATCAATACATCAGAGTCCATCCCATCCTGGGATGACTATATCAACCACCCTGAACAGACCTGGACTTTACAAACAAAATGGGGCGGGGGGGGTGGGGAACAAACTGGTCCAGGCTCCCAGGGCAGGTGAAGCAAACAGGCAAACCAGCCCGCGGAGCCTGGACACTTATAGCCCCCCAACCCCACTAATCCACCAATGATTTACTGTCACTTGGGCTCGGGCAAACTTTGCCCGATCCCAGCGACATCATAGGTCATTAAGATGACCAATTTAGAACATCACCGGGCAGAATTAAAATTCTGCCCAGCGATCCTCACAGGAGAGCGGGAAAATTTTCCCTCCAAAACCTCTTAACTAAAAATAGCCTCTAATCACTGGGCAGAGAACTGACCGCCCAGTGACCAGAACCCATACACTTCATTCCATTCTTTCCCACTCCTTAGAGTCAAGTCAGGCCTAACCCAAGGGTTGTAAGAGTTGCAACTGAGACCCAACAGACTATTAAAGTATGGTCAGAAGCCCACCGAGCACTGAGCTTGCTATCAGTGGCATGTAGCCCAGATAAAAGAGGCCCCTTACAAGATACCAGACAAGAGAGAGAGTTCAACACAGCGGTAATAGAGGAAAGAACCCAGTTCACCTGCCAGTGCACCCTAAGACCTGCTGGAGCAAAGAGCTACTACAAATCACTATGAGCTGCTACCTGTTTATATCAGTATTGAGTAAATCAACTCAACTTGCATCAAAGTCTGGACCTTACTCATTTCAGTTTCTACCAATTACGAACTTTCTGTGTAGCCGCTACGCAGCCTGACCTCGGAGCGTCAGATGGTGGGAGCACAGTGATGCCCCCCATAGCCATACCGCTCAGCATCCTAACCCTGGAACTAGTAGAGCCTCTAGGCACGGGCTTGCTGAGCGCTGCACATACATTATATGTGGGAAGATGGGGGCATTGGTTCTACTGGGGGTATCAAATTGAGATATTTTTTTGTACTGGCACACATTATGAGGGGACATTTTTGTACTGGCACACAGAAGGGGGCATTTTTTGTACGGGCACACATTATAGGGGCATTGAAAAGGGGCATTTTTGTACTGGAACACATAAGAGTATATTTTTTCTCTTACACATATTATGGGGGCACTATGGGGGCATTAGTTTTACTAGAGGCACTAAAAGGGGTATCTTTTTGTATTGGCACATGTTATAAGGGCATTTTTTCCACTGGCACACAGAAGGAGGCTTTTTTGAACTGACACACTTTTCATTCTGGCATACCTTATAAGGGTCAATTTTTTACTGGCACACATTATATGGGGTATTTTTTTTTACTGGCATACAGTATAAGAGGCGTTTTTTGTACAGAAACATATAAGGGGTTATTTTTTGTAGTGTTATATGGGACATTTTTTGTACTGGCACATATTGTAAAGGGGTATTTCTTTGTACTGGCACACATTATAAGGGAGTATTTCTTGTACTGGTACATATTATAAGGAGGTATTTTTTGTACTGGCACACATTGTAAGCGGGCATTTTTTGTAACATCAGGGACACTATTTGCTGGATACAGCTATTTTTGAGCACAGTGAGCACATGAAGGTGACAGGATGGGGTGTTTAGAAAGTGAGGAAGATAATGGAAAAGTAGGAAACTAAGATGCCCATGTGTCAAACTCTGCAGAGACAAGAAATGGCTGAAAGAAGTCATCTTGGTTGGTCAGAATAGAGAAGATGAGGAAAGAGAACATCTACATCAGAAAAGAGATCACTGGATGTAAGAGGTATGTAGTGCTGTATTACTCTGTATGTTTTGTAGTGCTGTATGTAAAGTTTCCCAAGTATGTCTTTAACAACACCATTTCAGTTTTTGCCTTAGGCAGCAGAAAGACTAGGTGCGCCCCTGGTGGCCATTTTAAATAATTCCTGGAGAAGCCCTTTAAGGTTAGTTACCCAAAGAATATTATTACCATTTTCATTCATTGACATTAAAATCAAAGCCTGTTACTATAAAGGGGTTTTCTGGGACTTTTATACTGATGACCTATTCTCTGGATACGTGATCAGTATCTGATCGGTGGGGGTCCGACATTCAGGACCCAGGCTGATTAGCTGTTTGAGAAGGCACTGGTGCTCACAGTAGAGCGACAGCCTTCTCACAGCTTAGCTTAGCCATGTGATGTGCAGTGTCCCACTTCGTGCTAGAATTGGGCCCCTAAACCTTTTATAATGTCATGTCATGCTATGTCAATTTTGTTTGTAATAGCTGCAAATTGCTCACAACAGGCTGGTCACTGCACTACACTTCAGTCACCATTAGGTGGTGCCATAACATCATATATATAGAACAGGTCAGTCACAGGAAGTGAGATCAAGGCTTAGTGAAGGAGAGGAGAGAAGTAGAGTATGTAGCTGCTGATATGTGCCCCCTGGGCACTCCCCAGTAGGGCAATATATAGTTGAGAATCAAGGCCAGGGTTACTGGATCGTTTCTATAGTTCTACTGTCCAGCCAGGAACAAAGTGGACTTTGGTGTGTTAACGCAACCTGTCCAAAGAATGGAACATAAGACTGATGTCTGTCGCTAGGAAGACCAACCTGTTGGTTGTCAAGATCCAGGTACCGGAAGTCTGGGTTATTGGAGGGAAGCCACAGCTAAAGAAAGCCAAACTTAAGCCTGTATTAACCAGCCCTACTGAGCCTGTTGTTGGGATTTGCAGCTCAGCAGTGGCGTAGCGTGGGGGGGGGGGGGGGGGGGGGGGGGGTAGCGTGCGTTGCCAGGGGGGCCGTTGCCCCGGGCGCCAAATTATAGGGGCCGCCATGCAGTATAATGAGGGTGATGGAAGCCTATGGCTCCCATCCCCTCCGTTCTGCCTCTTAAGCTTCAGGCCAGGCCTGAAGCCTATGAAGCAGTAGAATAGCGCAGGAGATCGCGATTACATCACACCGTGACCTCCTACGCTGGGTCTCGCGAGATGACGTGATGACGCGGCACAGGAGGGAATGGTGATGTGTTCCTGACCGGCTGCGCCGGGACACCCGAGCAAAGGCTACAAGAGGCAATGAATAGAGATGAGTATTTATTAAATTTTTTATGTAAGTACTGGGGACACTATGGAGGGGGGCAGAAGAAATACAAAGGAGGCCGTTATAATTATATTATACAGAGGGGACATTATATATTATACAGGGGGCCATTATATATTATAGTTATACAGAGGAGCCATAATATATAATAATTATACAGGGTGGCCATTATATATTATACAGAGGGGCCATTATATATAATACAGGGTGGCCATTATATATTATAGTTATACAGGGGGGCCATTATATATTATACAGAGGGGCCATAATATATAATAATTATACAGGGGGCCATTATATATTATACAGAGGGACAATTATTAATGGCCCCTCTGTATAATATATATATTGGCCCTCCTGTATCTGTATAATTATTATATATAATAGCCCCTCTGTATAATATATAAAGGCTCCCCTGTATAATATATAATGGCCCCCTTGTATAAATATTATATATTATGGCCCCTCTGTATAATATATAATGGACCCCTGTATAATTATTATATATAATGGCCCCCATGTATAATTATAATATATAATGGCCCCTCTGTAATATTTGGATATATAATGGCCCCCTCTGTGTTATTATTACATATATATAATGGCCCCTCTGTATAATTATTATATATAATGACCCCTCTGTAATATTAGGATATATAATGGCCCCTCTGTATAATTACTATATATAATGTCAACCTCCGTATTATTAGGATATATAAAGGCCCGTTATATATCCTAATATTACAGAGGAGCCATTATATATTATACAGGGGGGCCATTATATATAATAATAATAACTACAGTAATAATAAAACTCTGCAGAGACTAGACGCGGTTGAAAGAAGGTATCATGGTGGTCTTATCTCCGAATGAATACATTGAGGAATGTCTACATCGCAGATATCACTGGATGGATAAGGTATGTGGTGCTGTATTCTACTATATATTTTGTAGTGATGTATGTAATGTCCAAACACATATCTGTTTAACGGTAGGGTTGGAGGGTGGATTGAGAATTTGGCCCACCCTGCAGCATCCTGGCCCCAGACTTCAGGTCACACTGTGCGTGTTCTGAATTCTGGGGCCTCACACCCATCTACTACATTGTCTGTACTCAGAGAATTATCACTGTATTATCTGTGGTGTTACATAGGACTACTACATTATCTGTAAAAAGGGGCGGGTCCACAGGTTGGGGGGAGGGCGCAATTCATGGCTCGCCCCTGGTGCTGGTAACCCACGCTACACCACTGCAGCTCAGCCATCTTATTGTATACCAAAGCACTACTACTGGATTATAACTACCTCAAGGCAATTAATTAAGTAAAGTTCCAGTTTGTTTAACTCCTGACTCTCTCCTTATTCGGCACTATCTCTCATTGTACCCAACTGTGCTGGGCACTAGGGACCCTGCCTCCACGGCACTTTAACCCCTTCCCGACCCGCGCGTAATAGTACGGTGTAGCAGGACGTGACTTGCTGTTCCCTTAGGGCTCTTTCACACCTGCGTTCTTGTCTTCCGGCATAGAGTTCCGTCGTCGGGGCTCTATGCCGGAAGAATCCTGATCAGGATTATCCGAATGCATTCTGAATGGAGAGAAATCCGTTCAGGATGCATCAGGATGCATCAGGATGTCTTCAGTTCCGGAACGGAACGTTTTTTGGCCGGAGAAAATACCGCAGCATGCTGCGCTTTTTGCTCCGGCCAAAAACCCGGAACACTTGCCGCAAGGCCGGATCCGGAATTAATGCCCATTGAAAGGCATTGATCCGGATCCGGCCTTAAGCTAAACGTCGTTTCGGCGCATTGCCGGAGCCGACATTTAGCTTTTTCAGAGTGGTTACCATGGCTGCCGGGACGCTAAAGTCCTGGCAGCCATGGTAAAGTGTAGTGGGGAGCAGGGGAGCAGTATACTTACCGTCCGTGCGGCTCCCGGGGCGCTTCAGAGTGACGTCAGGGCGCCCCAAGCGCATGGATCATGTGATCACATGGATCACGTCATCCATGCGCATGGGGCGCTCTGACGTCACTCTGGAGCGCCCCGGGAGCCGCACGGACTGTAAGTATACTGCTCCCCCGCTCCCCGCTCCTACTATGGCAACCAGGACTTTAATAGCGTCCTGGGTGCCATAGTAACACTGAACGCATTTGGAAGACGGTTCCGTCTTCAAATGCTTTCAGTACACTTGCGTTTTTCCGGATCCGGCGTGTAATTCCGGCAAGTGGAGTACACGCCGGATCCGGACAACGCAAGTGTGAAAGAGGCCTTAGCCGGACCCCTGCTGTGAAAGCAACAATGCCGGTGCATTAACCCCTTCTATGCCACGGTCAGCACTGACCGCGACATAGAGGGGGTTTGCTGCGGGTGAGAAGGCAGCCCAATGCTGTGCAGAGGCTGCCCAATGCCTTGAAAATTCTTTAAAAAATGAGCCCCTACATAAGAAAATCGCTCAAAAAATAAAAAAAAAATATAGCTCTCAGAACATGAGACACTAAAATATAATTTTTTTGTTTCAAATATGCTATTATTGTGTTAAAGTAAAATAAAAAATTAAAAGTATACATATTAGGTATCGCCACGTCCGTAACAACTAGCTCTATAAAAATATCACATGACCTAACCCCTCAGGTGAACACCGTAAAAATAAAAACGGTATAAAAAAAGCCATTTTTGTCACCTTACATCACAAAAATTGCAACACCAAGCGATCAATAAGGCGTATGCCCCCCAAAAAATTATTAATCAAACCGTCACCTCATCCTGCAAAAAATTAGATCCTACCTAAGACAATCGGTCACAAAATGCAAAAGCTATCATTCTCAGACAATGGACACACTAAAACACCTAACCCCTCAGGTGAACACCGTAAAAATAAAAACAGTACCAAGAAAGCCATTTTTTGTCACCTTACATCACAAAGATTGCAACACCAAGCGATCAAAAAGGCGTATGCCTCCCAAAATAGTACCATTCAAACCGTCACCTCATCCCGCAAAAAAGGAGACCCTACCTAAGACAATCGGTCAACAAATAAAAAAAACTATGGATACACTAAAACATTATATTTTTGGTTTAAAAAATGCTATTATTGTGTAAAACTTAAATAAATAAGAAGAAGTATACATATTAGGTATTTCCATGTCCGTAACGATCTGCTCTATAAAAATATCACATGACCTAACCCCTCAGGTGAACGCTGGAAAAATAAATAAATAAAAACTGTGCCAAAATTACTAATTTTGTGGTCACCTTGCCCCATAAAGTGTAATAATGAATGATGAAAAAATCCTATGTACCCAAAAATGGTACCAATAAAAACGTCAACTCTTCCTGCAAAAAACGAGCCCCTGCACAAGACGATCGGTAGAAAAATAAAAAAAATATGGCTTTCAGAAAATGGAGACACAAAAAAAATACTTTTTTTTTTCAAAATGCTTTATTATGTAAAACTGAAATAAACAAACAAAGAAAGTAGACATATTTGATATTATTGCGTCAGTAACAACCTGCTGTATAAAAATAGCACATGATCTACCCTGTCAGATGAATGTTGTAAAAAAGAAAAATGGTGCCATTACCTTGCCTCACAAAAATGAAATATAAAGCAATTAAAAATCATATGTACCCCAAAATAGTACCAATAAAACTAGCACCTTATCCCCTAGTTTCCAAAATGGGGTCACTTTTTGGGAGTTACTACTGTAAGGGTGCATCAGGGGAGCTTAAAATAGGACATGGCATCTAAAAACCAGTCCAGCAAAATCTGCCTTCCAAAAACCATATGGCGTTCCTTTTCTTCTGCGCCCTGCAGTGAGCCTTTACATCAGTTTACGACCACATGTGTGGTGTTTCTGTAAACCACAGAATCAGGGTAATAGATATTTAGTTTGGCTGTTAACCCTCGATGTGTTAAAGAAAAAAATGAATTAAAATGGAAAATCTGCCAAAAAAGTTAAATTTAGAAATTTCATCTCTATTTTCCTGTAATTCTAGTGGAATACCTAAAAGGGTTAGCAAAGTTTGTAAGATCAGTTTTGAGTAGCTTGAGGGGTGTAATTTCTACAATGGAGTCATTTATGGGGGGTTTCACTATGTAAGCCCCACAAAGTGACTTCAGATCTGAACTGGTCCTTAAAAAGTGGGTTTTGGAAATTTTCTTAAAAATTTTAAGAATTGCTTCTAAAATTCTAAGCCTTTTAACGTCCTAAAAAAATAAAATGACATTTACAAAATGATGCCAACATAAAGTAGACATATGGGGAATGTTAAGTAATAAATATTTTATGAGGTATCACTTTCTGTTTTAAAAGCAGAGAAATAGAAATTTTGAAAATTGAGAATTTTTCTACATTTTTGGTAAATTTGGGATTTTTTCATAAATAAAGGTGAACTCAAATTTATGACTATCCTGAAGTACAATGTGTCACGAGAAAACAATCTCAGAATGGCTTGGATAAATAAAAGTGTTCCAAAGTTATTACCACATAAAGTGACACATGTCAGATTTGCAAGAAATGCCCTGGGCAGGAAGGGGAAAACTGGCCCGGAGTTGAAAGGGTTAAACCAAGATCACCAAGGGCACCTAAACCAGCATCCCTGAACAACAAAGTGTGCCCCAAAGGTACTGGTGATGATCAGGGAGTTCTGCAGAACGGTGAGTAAACTACTACTACCCCCATCGGCCCACCATAACTCACATATTGCCCCTGGGGCCTGGTCGCTGCAGATATCACATTCATCAGTCACGTGGACTCGGCGCAGCTTAGCTCCATTGAAGTGAATAGGGCTGAGCTGTGATACCAAGCAAAGGCACTATACAATGTACAATGCAGGGGCGGACTGACTATTCGGGCACTCGGTCATAGACCGAGGGCCCACGGCCACTAGAGGGCCCGGCGGCAGTGGCAGCGTCAGGGAGTGATGAGGGCTTACATTGTGGAAGTGTTCATGTCTACATTCATTTATATCAGATGAATGGTGGGGGACAGGGGAGAGGCGTCTCTGTTGCCCGTTCCTCTGATAGGCTACAGGCACTACGCTTGCAGCCTATCAGAGGCCAGGGCAGGCGGCGCGATGACGTCATAACTCCTGCATCGCATCACTGAGAGTGTCATGGAGGTAAGTATAAGTGTTTCTTGTTTTAATAATTTTTAGCATAATATGGCAAGAAGGGGGTGGGGGCCCTATGGGGGGAACGAGCCCAATGGGGGCCCCTATATACTGGCACATTATGGGGGGCACTATGGAGAAGGGGGGAAAGGAGCACTATGGGGGCATCTATTGGGGCCCCTATATACTGACACATTATGGGGGGCCCTATGGAGAAGGGGGAGCACTATGGGGGCATCTATTGGGAGCCCCTATATACTGGCACATTATGGGGGGGCATCTATGGAGAAGGGGAGAGCACTATCGGGGCACCTACTGGTGGTTCTATATACTGGCACATTATGGGAGGCACTATGGAGAAGGGGGAATGATCACAATGGGGACATCTACTGGGGGCCCTATATACTGGTAAATATTATGGTGGCACTATGGGGGCTTCTACTGGGGGCCCTATATACTGGCACACATTATGAGGGGCATTATGGAGAAGTGTGGGGGAAAGGAGCACAATGGGGGCATCTACTGGGGGCCCTATATACTGGCATGTATTATGGGGGGGCACTATGGAGAAGTGGGGGAGAAGAGCACTATGGGGTCACTATATAGGGGCATTTAATACTGGCACTCATTTTTTAGCTCAACTGGGGGCAGTGTTTTTTGTAGAGGCACACAGTACGGATCATTTGATCACATGAGGCCACTCTGGGGACATTGGCTCTACTGGGGGCACTAAGAGGAAGTTTTTTTTTTTTTACTGCAACACAACAGGGCATTTTTTGTACTGGCGCACATTATAAGGGGGCTTTATTACAACTGAGGGACTATGGGAGCATTATTACTTCTGGGACACAATCACTGTTGGGGGGCACTGTAAGAGCACTATTACTACTAAGTGCACTTTGGCACAGAATTATTACTATTGCTGGGATTTTGGGGAGCACTATTACTGTGGGGCACCTTTGGCACAGTATCAGCTTAATTCACAGCCTGACAGAACGTTACTAACAAAAAACAATAAATAATTTATTAGGGATAATGGGGGGGTAATAGATAAAATCAGGCGTACAGGAATCAGTAGTGTGGAGAGCAGGGGCGGGCTGGGCCGGGGGGCAGGGAGGCAATTGCCCCCCAGGCCTCCCTAAATAAACGGCCGCTGGGCCGCCCGCCTTAAAAATTTTTTATTTTTTTTTATTCTTCAGGGCCGCACCGCCGATCACCACAGGCGGTGCGGCCCTGGATGTCATTGCGGCCGTGCTGTGTGCTGTGGGGCAGGGGAGGGAGAGGCGTGTCCCTCCCCTGTTCTTCTGATAGGCCGCAGGCACTAATGCCTGCAGCCTATCAGAGGCCGACTCAGGCAGCGCAATGACGTCATTATCATCGCGACGCCTGAGCCCGGCAGCACACAGCAGGGACACAGGCCAGAAGAGGCCTGCATCCCTGCTGATGGAGGTAAGTATTAGTGGGTTTTTTTTTTTTCTTCTTTGCGGGGGGCTGGCACTATGGGGGGGGGGGTGGATCTGGCACTATGGGGGGGTGGATCTGGCACTATGGGGGGATCTGGCACTATAGGGGGGGCTTGCACTATAGGGGGGCTTGCACTATAGGGGGGCTGGCACTATGGGGGGGGGATCTGGCACTATGGGGGGATTTGGCACTATGGCAGGGATCTGGCACTTTGGGGGAGCTAGCACTATGGGGGGCACTATAGGTGGAGCTGGCACTATAGGGGGATCTGGCACTATGGGGGGGATCTGGCACTATGGGGGGGGATCTGGCACTATGGGGGGGATCTGGCACTATAGGGGGGCTTGCACTATAGGGGGTGCTGGCACTATGGGGGGGATCTGGCACTATGGGGGGATTTGGCACTATGGGGGGGGATCTGGCACTTTGGGGGAGCTAGCACTATGGGGGGCACTATAGGGGGAGCTGGCACTATAGGGGGGGGCTGGAACTATGGGGGAGCTGGAACTATGGGGGAGCTGGCACTATAGGGGGGCTGGCACTATAGGGGGAGCTGGCACTATAGGGGGAGCTGGCACTATGGGGCGGCTGACACTATGGGGGGGCTGGCACTATAAGGGGGCTGGCACTATGGAGGGGCTGGCACTATGGGGGAGGAGCTGGCACTATGGGGGGCTTGCACTATAGGGGGAGCTGGCACTATAGGGGAGCTAGCACTATGGGGGGGCTGGCACTATGGGGGAGCTGGCACTATAAGGGGGCTGGCACTATGGGGGAACTGGCACTATAAGGGGGATGGCACTATAAGGGGGATGGCAGTATGGGGGGGGCTGGCACTATGGGGGGGGGGGGGCACTATGGGGGGGGAGCTGGCACTATGGGGGGGAGCTGGCACTATGAGGGGAGCTGGCACTATTGGAGGAGCTGGCACTATGGGGGCATTTCTTGCTGGCACATTATGGGGGGCACCAGGGGGGAGAGGAGCACTATGGGGGTATCTGGGGGCTCTAAAGGTTTTATTTTTTAAATTATTGGCACATTCTGGGGGGCACTATAGGGGAGAGCAGCACTATGGGGCATCTGGTGTTACTATAGGGGCATTATTTGGGGGCACTATGGGGAAGTGGGGGCTCTAAAGGGGCCTTTTGTATTGGAACATTATAGGGGGCACTATGGCATTTGGTAGCACTAAGGGGGCATTTTTTACTGGCACATTATGGCAGGCACTATAGGGGAGAGCGGCACTATGGGGCATTATTTGGGGGCACTATGGGGGAGTGGAGCACTATTGGGGCATATGGTGGCACTAAGAAGGGGAATTTTTTTATTGGCACATTGTGGAGGAGAGGAGCACTATAGGGGCATCTGCTGGGGGCACTAAGGGGCATTTTTTTACTGGCATATTATGGGGGACACTATGGGGAAGGGGGAGAGGAGCAGTATGAGTGCATTTACTGGGGCACTATATAGGGGTATTTTATACTGGCATACATTATGGGGACATTAGCTCAACTGCCGGCACTAAGTGGGGTATTTCATGTACTGTCATATTATAGGGAAAATTAGTACTACTAGGGGTTTTATGGGGAGCTTTACTACTACTGGGGGGCTATGAGGAACATGATTACTAGGGCACTATAGGAGCATTATTACTACTAAGTGTGCTCTGGCAGAGAATTATCTCTATTGGTGGGATTTTGGGGGGCACTGTTACTTTGGGGGCACCCTGGCATAGTATCAGCTTAGCACAATTATTTTTGGGGGACATTATCTTCATACTATTAGTGTCTGAGCGCAGTTATTTTTTAGAGCACTGTGTGCCAATAATTGTTTAAGGGGGCACTATCTGTGTGGTAGTAGTATTCCCAGAGGTACTATTTCTGCAGTATAGTATTGTGGGCACTATCTGTGTGGTAGTAGTATTTCCAGGGGGACTGTTTCTGCAGTATAGTATTGGGGGTGGCAGGAAACTAATGTCTGTTTCTCAATCTCTGCAGAGACGGGAGATGGCAGAAAAATCATCATGGCGGTCTGGTCTGAATGGAGAAGATGAGGAAAGAGAACATCTACATCAAAGGTGACATCACTGGATGTAAGAGGTATGTGGTGCTATGTAGGAGAGGAGATGCTCCGGCTCCTCCCCCTGCCATCTGCAGAAGGAGGATTCAGAGCTGGGTGAGGACGACGAAAGGGGGCAGCAGGCCACGGGCGGGTGGCAGATGGTGGGGGGGAACCACAAGCCTTGAGCAGGATCAGGGGAGGGAGGAGAGCGGAGGAGCTTCCTGGCTGTAGCTTGTTATATAAGCAGGCAGTGCAGCCAGGACAGGCCTCCCCTCTCCGTATGATGTGTAGACAAGCCTCAACTATAGAATGTCAGCTGTACAGTGTGTGTTGGGCGTGGCCTATTAAATGTAGGAGGGGCTTTTAATAATGGGCGGGGCTAAAAATGGGTCACTTGACTGGATTTGCCCCCCAGGACTAAGGCTGCCAGCCCTCCCCTGGTGGAGAGGGACCTATAATATACCATCCACAACTCTGATTGCCTGAATAAATCACCTATATATATATATATATATGTGGCAAGAATCCAGTGTTGGAGCACACTGATTGATATCCAGCCTAAGTATATAAGGTGTAATGTATACAGCACCCAACCTGGGGTTACTATGTGGAGTACAATTCACAGTGACAGCTGCTAATAGTGTAGTCTAGCAAGCTGGTGAATTCATAACTCAGTAAAAGCGGTACACTGGGCTGTGATACACCCAGAAACTGCTCCCCTGTTGGCTGAGTGAAGTATGTAACTAAGCTGTGCTCTCACATCGGCACTGGTGATCGCAATATCACTACAGTGACATGCTCTATGCGCTGAGCACAGCTGACATCAGTACTCCGCTCTACGCGTTTCAACATGCTTATGCAATTGCATGTCTCATCAGGAGCGAGCTGCACTTGGTATTTAGTTTAAGATGTCATGAAACAAACACCGCACTGTAACGTGCGTCTCTCGGCGCTGTGATGGCCATGTGTGGCCAGCCACACGCCGAGTCTAAATAATCTAAGACCCGCCCCCATGCCGGTGGGTGCCGGCTCCAGCATCCAATCAGGGATAGAAACGCATCCTCCGATGCGCTCCCTGCCGATGCCGTCGCCCTTTACAGCGTCATGCCAGCACGGGGAGGAGCATCACTATGCTCTCTTACATCTAAAGGGAATTATTCCGATGCGGTCATAAAGCAGTCAAGTGACAGCGCTCAGACAAGATGATCAGGGCATTACAAGGAGATCGATTAGAGAAAAGAACAGCCATAAATGCCTAATTACAGCAAAGTAGGTGACATATTTGAGTTGGAATGTCTTACAAAGTACATCACTATGCATAAGATAGTATGACATCTAGTGTCTAATAATCACCTAAAGGACATATTAGAGGCGCTACTAAAATGCATACAATTGCATAATGATACAAAGGAGCTCTAAATAAAGCAGGCAAAAGACAATGCCTCATTTAGCCCCTTGGGGTGAACAGTGTCTAGTTTAAAGATCCACTGGGTCTCCTTGCGGAGCAATGTCAAATCAATGTCACCTCCGCGAATGGATGTGGTGACATGTTCAATCTTCTGGACCCGCAACACGTCTGGATTGCCCTCATGAGACTCACAGACATGGCGTGCACAGATGTGTCGCGCTTGTTCTTAATGTCTAATAGGTACGTCTCCGTAGCTCGCGCCTGGTTTTCCCCACATACTGTACACCACACACACAGGTGATGAGGTACACTACTCCCACTGATGTACATCTGATAAAGGATCCGATAGAAAATCTCTCCTTTGTTACTTGGCTCATGAAATATGGCCCCTTCATGATGTTACTGCAGATGACACATTTACCACATGGAAAGGTGCCAGTAAGTGTATTCCTGAGCCAGGTATCCGATGTGGGGTGTAGATAAATACTGTGGACCAGGCGGTCACGTATATTAGAGCTACGACGGAATGTGATGGCGGGACGATCTGACACTAGTGCACCAATGTCTGGGTCCGATTGCAGGATGGGCCAATGTTTCTGAAGAATCTCCCGTATACATGTTTCTGCTTTATCATATGTCACTATGATTCTCGGGAGATGCGGGTCCAGAGACCTCTGCTTAGGGGTCAATAAGTGATCACGGTTAACACTCATCGAGTGATGGTAGGCCTTTCTGAGTGTTTGCTCAGGATACCCCCTGCGTGTGAACCGTGACCGCAGGTCATTCGCGGCCACCTTGAAATCCCTCAATTCTGAGCAGTTCCTCCTGGCCCTCAGATACTGGCCTTTAGGAATGCCGCGTCTGAGGGCCAGGGGGTTGCCACTGTCCCACCTCAACAGACTGTTCGTGGCTGTCTGCTTCCGGAACAGGTTGGTCGTAATTCTCCTGTCTGATGACACAGTGACAGTCAAGTCCAGAAATGTAATTGCCCTCTCCTGTATATCGGACGTAAAAAATAGGCCTAACTGATTGCTGTTAAGTTCAGCTACGAATTTAGTGAACCGATCCTTAGACCCTTTCCATAGCAGAAACACGTCGTCGATATACCTGATCCAGATTAATATCGACGACGTGTACTGTTCCATGAAATCCATAAACACAACCTCCTTTTCCCACCAGCCCAGGTAGAGATTTGCGTAAGTTGGGGCACACGGGCTACCCATCGCAACTCCCCTGAGCTGGTGGAAAACCTGACGGTCAAACAGGAACACGTTGTGATTCAGGACAAATTCTAATAGGTCCATCACAAAATTATTGTGGCGGATAAGATGTGCACCTCTCTGTTGGAGGAAGGCCCGTACAGCTTGGCAGCCCTTGTCATGTGGAATAGAGCTGTACAGGGCCTCCACATCCAAACTAGCAAGCCAAGTGTCTGCCTCACATTGAATGCCCTCAAGGCGTTGTAAAACATCCATCGTGTCGCGGGCATAGGATGGTAAGCATGCCACAAAGGGCCTCAGGATCACATCAACATATGTGCTAATGTTAGCTGTGAGGCTCCCAATCCCCGACACGATGGGTCTGCCTTTGAGTGGTATACTCTGCTTGTGTAGCTTAGGAAGACTGTAAAACACAGCCCGAATCGGGAACTTGGGTAACAGGAACTCCAATTCGGTCTTGTTGATAAGTTTCTCCCTTAACGCTTCCTTTTGGAGTGCAGACAGTTGTTCCCTAAAAATGAAGATTGGGTCCGATGGGAGGCGTCTATATGTGGTGGCATCTTGTAAAATGGTGAGGCACATATCACGATATACAAACGGAAAATGCAAATGTGATCGCACACTACATCCAGCATTCTGCCTCCATGCTGGATGAGACATTGGTGTACATTTTGGCCAAAGCGTAATAAGCCACTCACCGCGTCAAGGTCGTCTCATTTGAGTGGTCCCTAACGCTATTTCCTACCTGTTTATGGGCCATGACAGCCACACAAAGTCCAGGGAATGCAGGTCAGCATGCAAGCCAAGTACACTCTGCTTTTAACCCCGTCCGGTGCCATTACAGCTTTCATCGGATCCAGGGATGCAAGTACCAACATGCATGCTGAGCCCACTATATACTTCTCCTGGAGCCAAATGGCTACTGGTAGGTTCTATATAGGCAGATCCAGTTTTATACTGACTTTAAAACCAGCCTCCAGGACAGATTGACTGGCCAGGTGTGCATGACTCAAAGGAGATCGCCACGCCTCCAATATATGCTACAAAGAAAAAAATGTGGGGGGGTTGAGTCCGCACAACCCGCCTGTAGGTGCAGATCACTATGGCGAAATACATATACAAACGGAAAATGCAAATGTGATCGTACACTACATCCAGCATTCTGCCTCCATGCTGGATGAGACATTGGTGTACATTTTGGCCAAAGCGTAATAAGCCACTCACCGCGTCAACGTCGTCTCATTTGAGTGGTCCCTAACGCTATTTCCTACCTGTTTATGGGCCATGACAGCCACACAAAGTCCAGGGAATGCAGGCCAGCATGCAAGCCAAGTACACTCTGCTTTTAACCCCGTCGGGTGCCATTACAGCTTTCATCGGATCCAGGGATGCAAGTACCAACATGCATGCTGAGCCCACTATATACTTCTCCTGGAGCCAAATGGCTACTGGTAGGTTCTATGTGTTGTTGTGGTAAATATTAATAGTTGCAATCAGCTTGCATCAAAGTTTGTGTAAGGAAAAAGCAAGTCCCTCTTCTCAGCCCCAGTCAGAGACAGACACAGGTGTTACCATCTTGGTTGAAAATTCTGAGAGCCTCCCCCCGCGCTCCCCAGTCTGCTCACCTTTTATTTACTAACAAAAGGTGTAAAAGGGGCTGGCCCAAGACAAGGATACAGGAAGTGATGACATAGGAAGATAAGACACCATCATTTAGAATAACCTAGCTAGCTAACAAACACATGTATACTATAACCTACCATTACCACTGGAGCTAATTTTATCCAGCCTTGCTCAGTGATCAATGCCAGATAAAATTACTATGATCCTCATGCATGTTTATTTACAGGACAACGTCATTATCTCCAGCGGCTGATCAGGCGCACTAGAGACAACAAACGCACGTTCCTTTCATTATATTGTTCTCTTAACAAATGCATCCACACCAAGCCAATAAATCCGCGTCTTGCGCAGGGGCCCTAGTTGGCGTCCATACATCAGCCAACAAAACACTGCTCTGCTGAACACATCAGTCTCCCCCGGCCCACAGCCCAGTGCTTAGCACATGGACCATTCGCCGACGGAGACCTCTGCGCCCAGCAGCTGTAACAGGACATACACGGGAAGATATCCACTCCAATGGTTTACCCTGACACTGAGAGACATGATGACAATACACAATATATTAAATACACATCCTAATAAAATTTCCACAACAGTCCCTCCTCTTTGTCATATGCTCGCTAATGTCCCTCGACGGATCTCGATCTTCTTCTTTGAAAAAAACAGTCTTTGTAAAGTCAATCTTGACACGTCTTCTTTTCTTCGGGAGGTGACTTAGGAGGTGGCGTTTCGCGTTGGTCGCCGGCTGGTTTGGGATCCTCTGCATCTGGTCCATGGTTTGGTCTTCAGGGCGTCTTGTCTGTTCGGTCTTTGGTAACTCAGTCGATTAGACATCAGGAACATCTCACTCCGGCGTATAGAAGGAATGGAAACAAAAAACATAAGTACATGTCCCATTTCCTTTCACCCGGATCCAATGGAAAACCAGTGAGCCCCAAGACCTCCCAAAGCTTTAAAAAGGATTCTAACCGTCACTAGTCATAGCTCCGCCTCTGTCCTGCTCCTGTCAGTATGGGCCTGACCCTTGTCAATGGTGTCTGCTAGCCAGGCATAACCTTCCTCACAACCGGAGGATCCCACATCTACGGGTCGCCTAGCTGCCCGGACACCCATACAGGATTAATAAGCAAGGAGCAGGAGCCAGAGCTAATATTAATAATGTATCATCTATCAACAAATGCCTCCTTGTAACAAATAAACAAAAGTGATACTCTGCATTCTTTGACTTAGTTGAGCAGCTTGGATCCAGTTGTCTCGTCCTTCGAACTTCAGAGAGGTTGGCGTCATCAGCAGCACCTGGAATGGCCCAAGATATCTCGGCTCTAGTCCCGTCCTCGGATGTTTCTTTAGCACGACCCAATCACCTGGTTGACTAGAAGGAACACTGGTTATTGAGTCTGGGTCCGGAAGAGAACTCCCGAACCCGGTGGTGGACATCGGGTGATAACCCGTGGGGCTGCCTGGGGGCATACCTGATGGAATAAAAGGGTTACAGTGGAACATTCAGGCCATGGATCGGCCGTGATTTTTACCTTTTTTGCAAAAATCGGACCCAAGTACCAGCAAAGAAAAGGATTGACATTTGAGAGGTTAGAAAGTTTGAAGATCGTTGTTTTCTGCACCACTTTCCCCCCTTCTCATCGTCCTTAAAACCAGGACGAAGAGAAGCTGGATTAAACATGGTGCATCGTCTCAAGGTTAGATGGAGAGATGACGAAGGGATGAGAGAGAGAGAGAGAGATAGAGAAAAGGAGAAAAGCACTTCTCTTGGACTCTGCAGTCTTAGCGGGACGGGCTTACATGACAGTGTTAGTTCGCACTGTGTTCGCACTGTCTGGGACTTTTGAATGCCCTGTTGCTGGAGATCGATGGATTCGTGCAGCCACAGTTCTGCCTTCTGGAGGGAACCATGGCTTTGGAGTCTAGTGGGGAATTCACGGACAAACTTTTCCCAAATCCAGACCTCAAAGGTCCCTTCTTTGGGGATGGTCCACTCTGAACCTACAGTCCATTGGTGCCAATCTTTGAGGGGCTTAACAACTCCTCCTCCATAGATGGATTTCGTGTGCTGCTTCGCTGTCCTATAGTCAGAAGTGGTACCCTTCTGTTCCCTAAACTCATGCTTGAGCTACAGTTTCCCGCGACCCACGCAAGGAATTTTTCTAAAAGTAGGTGCGTCCACCTCCAGTGTCCTGCGACAAACGCCCTGGACGGCTGCTACTCCGATTCGTTCGCCACTGAGGTGCCCCAGGGTTTCTAGCACCGACACACGGACTCCGTTCACCCTAGTTAGACCTCAGGAAAAGGAGTAACAGCGTGAGGAAAAGGGCTCTCGCTGACACACGGCGGCCCTCTGAGTCTCCTAATGAGATATACCAGCCTCGGTTTTGGCTCTGAATAGTGACCTGACCACAGGATAGGGCTTCCAATTGACCTGGAGTGGAAAAAGGGGTGCACAGAGAACATACAGTATCTTCTGTGGGGACGAGGGGCGCACAGGAAGCAAACACAGTACTCCTGTGGGGAAAGGGGTTACTCACACAGCTATTGGTATGCCCGGGTGATATATGTATCACCTTGTCTCCTTAAAAAAAGCTCATCAACTCACTTTCCATTGCCTATATGATTCTATATAGTCAAGCTGAACAGCACACGAAGCCCTTTTTGCAGTGACTGATCAAAAACCTCTCGCTCAGCAGCAACCCTTGAATTCAGACAGTAGTTCCCACACAATATCATGAGACCCCCAGTACTCCTAACTAAATCTGCAGAGAAAAGAGAGGGAAAGAAAGAGAAGAAAGAAAAAGAGAAAAGCGCCAAAATATGAAAAACCTAAAAAATTAATAAAAAGGAAAAAATTTATAATAGGCTGAAAAATAAAAATGGGTTGGTAAATAAGGAAAAACTTCAATAAAAACCTAAAAAAAAATAATAATAAATGGATTAGTAAAATAAGAAGACCTGTAAACAGGAGAGAAAAACAAACATAACAAACTTCAGTTACAGACAGTCCTGCTACATACATTGAGATTCAGTAAAAAGTTAATTTTACCTTAACCACTTGCCATCTGGGCCATTTGCCCCCTTCCTGACCAGGTTAAATTTTGCAAAACTGACAGATCTCACTTTATATGGTAATAACTTTGAAACGCCTTTATTTATCCAAGTCATTCAGAGATTGTTTTCTCGTGACACATTGTACTTCATGATAGTCATAAATTTGAGTCAAAATATTTCACCTTTATTTATGAAAAAAATCCCAAATTTACCCAAAAATTTGAAAAATTCGCAATTTTCTAAATTTCAATTTCTCTGCTTTTAAAACAGAAAGTGATACCTCATAAAATATTTATTATTTAACATTCCCCATATGTCTACTTTATGTTGGCATCATTTTGGAAATGTCATTTTATTTTTTTAGGACGTTAGAAGGCTTAGAAGTTTAGAAGCAATTCTTCAAATTTTTAAGAAAATTGCCAAAACCCACTTTTTAAGGACCAGTTCAGGTCTGAAGTCACTTTGTGGGGCCTACATAGTGGATACCCCCATAAATGACCCCATTGTAGAAACTACACCCCTCAAGGTATTCAAAACCGATTTTACAAACTTTGTTAACCCTTTAGGCGTTCCACAAGAATTAAAGGAAAATGGAGATCAAATTTTTAAATTTCACTTTTTTGGCAGATTTTCCATTTTAATCAATTTTTTTCTTTAACACATCGATGGTTAACAGCCAAACAAAACTCAATATTTATTACCCAGATTCTGCGGTTTACAGAAACACCGCACATGTGGTCATAAACTGCTGTATGGGCACACGGCAGGGCGCAGAAGAAAAGGAACTCCACATGGTTTTTAGATGCCATGTCCCATTTGAAGCCCCCTGATGCACCCTTACAGTAGAAACTCCCAAGAAGTGACCCCATTTTGGAAACTGGGGATAAGGTGCCAGTTTTATTAGTACTATTTTTGGGTACATATGATTTTTTGATCATTCATTATAACACTTTATGGGGCAAGGTGACCAAAAAATTGGTTGTTTTAGCACAGTTTCTATTTATTTATTTTTACAGCGTTCACCTGAGGGGTTCAGTCAAGTGACATTTTTATAGAGCAGATTGTTACGGACGTGGCGATACCTAATATGTATACTTTTTCTCATTTATTAAAGTTTTACACAATAATAGCATTTTTGAAACAAAAAAAATATGTTTTAATGTGTCCATGTTCTGAGAGCTATAGTTTTTTTATTTTTTGAGAGATTTTCTTATGTAGGGGCTCATTTTTTGCGGGATGAGGTGACGGTTTTATTGGTACTATTTTGTGGGACATACGTGTTTTTGATCACTTGGTGTTGCACCTTTTGTGATGCAAGGTGACAAAAATTGCTTGTTTTGACACAGTTTTTTTTTTTTACGGTGTTCACCCGAGGGGTTAGGTCATGTGATATTTTTATAGAGCTGGTTTTTACGGACGCGGCAATACCTAATATATATACTTTTTTTTTTATTTGTTTCACTTTAACACAATAATAGCATTTTTGAAACCCAAAAAATGATGTTTTAGTGTCTCCATGTTCTAAGAGCTATAGTTTTTTTATCTTTTGAGAGATTTTCTTATGTAGGGGCTCATTTTTTGCGGGATGAGGTGACTGTTTTATTGGTACTATTTTGTGGGACATACGCGTTTTTGATCACTTGGTGTTGCACCTTTTGTGATGCAAGGTGACAAAAATTGCTTGTTTTGACACCGTTTTTTTTTTTTTACGGTGTTCACCCGAGGGGTTAGGTCATGTGATATTTTAATAGAGCTGGTTTTTACGGACGCGACAATACCTAATATGTATACTTTTTTTTTCTATTTTTAACTTTTTTTTTTTCATTCCTTACTTGGGGACTGTTTTTTTTTACATGTGAAACTTTTTTTTTTTTTTTTTTTTTTCAACCTTTTATTTTATTTTTTTTTCACTTTTCATCCCCCATAAGGTCATACAAGACCTCTGGGGGACATTTACTTCATTTATTTATTTTTCTTCACTGTTGATTTTTCCTGTAACTAGGGCTGACATAGTAGCCCCAGTTACAGGACAAATACACCCCTAGAGAGGCTGTACAGCAGCAATCCAGCGCTGTACAGCCTCACAGCAGGGCTGATCGAGGTCTCTGAGAGACCTCACACAGCTCCTGCACACTCCGGTCACGGCGGTCACATGACCGCCGGGCCGGAACAGGAAGCGCACAGCGCTTCCTTCTCTGCAGACACAGCGCTCGGTGAGCGCTGTGTCTGCAGCAACCTGGAAGGCAGGGACACCTGGGCACTGTCCCTGCCTTGTCTTAGGGTTGCCCTGCTGTCACTGACAGCGGGCAACCCGATCAGCAGCTGCACGATTAGCGTGCAGCTGCTATTTCTGAAAAGACGTTTTAAAACGTGCTTTCAGAAATAGACGTCCACCCATAGGACGTTTATATCCTATGGGCGGACGTAAAGCGGTTAATAAGACAATGTCTCCAACTTGTAAGTTGGGTTTGTCATCTTGCCATTTCTTGCGTGGCTGGAGTGTCACCAGGTATTCCTGTCTCCACCTTATCCAGAAAATGTCCGCAAGGCTTTGAACTTGTCTTCATTGCTTGGTATACAAGTCCTTGAGGTCAAAGTCTCCTGTGGGAGCTGTCACTGGTTCCATCTTCTGGGTCAGCAGCATTGCGGGTGTCAAGACTGATGGCATCTCCGGATCTGTAGACACTGGAACCAAAAGTCTGGCGTTCATAATGGCCACGACTTCAGCCATTAGTGTAGTCAAAGTTTCATGAGTGAGGCGAGTAGACCCAACCTTCAGGAGCATGGCATCCAGAATACGACGAGCTACTCCAATCATCCTCTCCCAGTCTCCTCCCATATGCGATGCGTATGGAGGATTAAAAGTCCAAGTGCATCCTTGATCTTGAAGATAGGAACCTGTTTCAGAGTCTGTAGAGATGATCTTCAACTCCTTGCAGGCCCCAATAAAGTTTGTGCCGCGGTCTGAACAAATCAATTTCGCTGGTCCTCTGATAGAGAAGAATCTTCTCAAGGCATTGATGAAACTTGAAGTGGATAAAGATTCAATCACTTCAATATGAACTGCTCTAGTACTCAGGCAAGAGAACAGAACAGCCCAACGTTTACTTTCGGCACTGCCTCCTCTGGTCTTGCGAGAAGAGATGTTCTATGGTCCAAAAACGTCTAGACCTACGTGAGTGAACGGAGGATCTCCTGTGGAACTGGTCACTACAGTAGCTAGAGCTGGAATGAACAGGATATGTCCCAGCAAGCCCTAGTGGTACAGAGAAGACCCGCCTCTAGGCTTCAAGAAAATGGAGGGTCTTAAAGAAACAGACACTGCTGAGTGCCAAGCATGTAATATACATTGCAAAGGCAGCACACTCCCCACCTGGCGTACATTTTGTTATGCCACTAACCTTTGGACAGAAGTAAAACTACTTCAGAAATTGGCCTAGCATACACCTTGGGAATGCCCTGTCTAACAATTCTAACTTCAACCTTTCTAACTCTAACATCACTACTAGGATCAGTCCCCACAATGAGTCCAATAGGCCATTCGTTCCTGTGGGCCTGAGTGTCTTTTAACCCAAAACGCATACAAAAACTAAAACCTTAGGAACACATACAATTGTATAGGACTGAATTAACAAATCAATGTCTTGGAGGGTTCCCCTGAAACCGTACAGGAGAATTTCTACCCACCCAGTCATTGAAATGTTAATTTGCCCAGCCCCAAACAGCTTCAGATTCATTTTACCAGAGAAGCAGGATTTAACATCACAAGGTCCCGAAACCGGTTTCTTTCACATTTTAACCGTTCATATTGTGATTTAAAATCCGCTTCACTGATAAATGACCTCGGCTGTTCCTGGGTTCTCTGCCTTTGCAAAGAAGCATGTCTGGGACCATTAGCCCACCGTGCTGAATAAACCACTTTACTTCTAGGTGTGGTTCTGGGGTACTTAACAAACCTGTGTCTGTTGCCATTAGCAACGTCACAATATCATGCAATGTGCCCGTATTCCCTGCATGCAAAACAAAGGATAGCTCGATTCCTTGCATAATACCTATTCTGGGCACATGGCGATTTGATTTGGCGCACAACATTAACCATATTGAGTCCACTTACCACGGACTCATCTGAGGAATCTTCTGGCCTTGTGTTAATACGCCCAACTCCAGGGTCAGACACATTGTCCATCTCCATCCCTGAGTCGGTTCCACTATCTGAATCACAATCCTCAGACTTCTCCATGCTTACAGTGCATACATTGCCTCCAATCCCAGACACATTACTCTCCAACGGTTGTTTCAATAACTCTGGCAATTCCCTTACAGCACACTGTGTATGCATCAGGCTTTCAGATAAACATTCATTTTCCTTGCGCAGCTCAGTATTATACTTCACAGTACATTCATAATTAGCGCTAGCTTCAGCTGCCTGCTGGACAAGAGTTCTCAATTTAACAATTTCCACTTTTAAATCTTCCACTTCTCCTTCCAAACTCAGCTTCAGCCTACAAGACTCCTGATATTTATCCGCTATCCACCCAGCAGCAAAAATCAGAGCATACTTGCCTTTCCTTTTGCGCCATTTTTTGGTACCGATCAGGTTTGCTACACAATTCTGGGCCTGCAGCCATGGATCAGTAGATCCCTCCATAGCCTGAAGAATGGCCGCCGTGTTCTTCAACTTTGCAACTTCTTTAAAAATACTTTCCATTGCACAAAAGCAAACACCACAATGGTTGCTACAAAAAACAAAACACTAGTACCAATTTCTAGGAGTTGCCCCAATACTTTTGGCACAGAACCTTTCTACACTGTAGTACCCGTATTAATTATGCCAAACAAGTCTACAATTCAGTGTAACAGCCACAGATATACTGTACAAACATTAAGCAGAATCATCAACTATAGGACGATTTCACCACTAAACTGCCACTAATGTTCACACAATGATTCCTGTATCAGGCTGGTCACTGAGCTATACCATAACCGCACACTCAACTGATATCCAGCACAAAACTTATCAAAACAAAATCAAACTGTACATAGAAAGGTTACAAAAAGACAAGATAACTATTCGACAAAACTAACATTTCAGGCAAAAACAATCAGATCGCTTTCCATAGTCAACTGACCAAGATGGTCGACAAGCACATGGTCATCACACAAAGGCAATCAAGATAGTGTCTACAATATCCAGCAATAAAAACAGTTTCTATATTTCCTGTTCCCTACCCCTTGAAACCAGAGCACAACCTCCACTCTGTGGGTGATTTACAGGTTAACAATATAAAAACACTCTCTAAACGCTGTCTCTAATGTACAAACACTAAAACCAATTGCTGCCTCTATAAACCTCTATAAAATTGGCTCTTACAAAATCAAAGTAACATAAAAGTTAAAAGTTACAAAAAACACAATACCCTGTACTACTCATCATACAATCTCATCATACAACCTCTGTACAATCAACTTACAAGGGAAAAACACTTACACACCCCTTGATGCAGCAGATAACAACCATATACACCAAAAGGTTCTTTTTAAGTAGATTTCTTTCCCGATATCAGCAGATTGGAGTACACAGATTTAAATTCACAAAGAGCAAAACTTTCTCAACAATGAGAGTAAGGAAAAAGGATATTACCTTATGCCGGCCTTTTTTGCTTTTTGAAAACTAAGCTGTGTCTCCTTTAAGTTCTGCTAATAACGGGGAAAAAAATTAGCTTTCTAATTCGTGGTCGCCAACTGTGTTGGTAAATATTAATAGTTGCAATCAGCTCGCATCAAAGTTTGTGTAAGGAAAAAGCAAGTCCCTCTTCTCAGCCCCAGTCAGAGACAGACACAGGTGTTACCATCTTGGTTGAAAATTCTGAGAGCCTCCCCCCGCGCTCCCCAGTCTGCTCACCTTTTATTTACTAACAAAAGGTGTAAAAGGGGCTGGCCCAAGACAAGGATACAGGAAGTGATGACATAGGAAGATAAGACACCATCATTTAGAATAACCTAGCTAGCTAACAAACACATGTATACTATAACCTACCATTACCACTGGAGCTAATTTTATCCAGCCTTGCTCAGTGATCAATGCCAGATAAAATTACTATGATCCTCATGCATGTTTATTTACAGGACAACGTCATTATCTCCAGCGGCTGATCAGGCGCACTAGAGACAACAAACGCACGTTCCTTTCGTTATATTGTTCTCTTAACAAATGCATCCACACCAAGCCAATAAATCCGCGTCTTGCGCGGGGGCCCTAGCCGGCGTCCATACATCAGCCAACAAAACACTGCACTGCTGAAGACATCAGTCTCCCCCGGCCCACAGCCCAGTGGTTAGCACATGGACCATCCGCCGGCGGAGGCCTCTGCGCCCAGCAGCTGTAACAGGACATACACGGGAAGATATCCACTCCAATGGTTTACCCTGACACTGAGAGACATGATGACAATACACAATATATTAAATACACATCCTAATAAAATTTCCACAACAGTGTGTATATTATTTGCTGCTTTGTATAATATTCAATCGCATCAAACCCTTCAAGCAACAGTCAGTTTGGACCAAATGCCGGATTCCCATTTTTCAAATCTGACATGTGTCAGTTTATCTGGTGTTAATTTTGAAATTGTTTTACTTATCCAAGCCATTCTGAGATTGTTTTCTCGTGACACCATACTTCATGTTAGTGTTGAATTTGAGTTGATATGTTTTACCTTTATGCAAAATTAGAATTTCTCTGCTCTTAAGGCCTCTTTCACACCACCGTATTTTTTTTCTGTTTTGTGGGCCGTTTTTTGCGTTCCGTATACGGTCCGTATACGGAACTATTCATTTCAATGGTTCCGCAAAAAAAACGGAAAGTGTTCCGTATGCATTCCGTTTCCGTATTTCCGTTTTTCCGTTACGTTGAAAGATAGAACATGTCCTATATTTGGCCGCAAATCACGTTCCGTGGCTCCATTCAAGTCAATGGGTCCGCAAAAAAAAACGGAACACATACGGAAATGCATCCGTATGTCTTCCGTATCCGTTCCGTTTTTTTCTGAACCATCTATTGAAAATGTTATGCCCAGCCCAATTTTTTCTATGTAATTACTGTATACTGTATATGCCATTCGGAAAAACAGAATGGAAACGGAAACACAACGGAGACAAAAAATCGGAACAACGGATCCGTGAAAAACGGACCGCAAAACACTGAAATAGCCATATGGTAGTGTGAAAGAGGCCTAAAACGGATAGTGATACTTCATTAAATAGTTATTACTTTACATTCCCCATATGTCTTCTTTATATTGGCATCATTTTGTAAATGTTGTTTTATTTTTTTAGGAAGTTAGAAGGCTTAGAAGTTTAGAAGCTAATTTTAAAATTTTTAAGAAAATTTCCAAAACCCACTTTTATAAGGACCAGTTCAGTTAAGAAGTCACTTTGTGGGGCCTACATAGTAGAAACCACCCATAAATCACCAAATTTTAGAAAATACACCCCTCATTTTACACCTCCCCTGATTTTACAAACTTTATTAAACCCTTTAGGTGTTCCATAAGAATAAAAGCAAAGTAGAGGGGACATTTTAAAATTTCATTTTTCAAGTAACACAGCAAGGGTTAACAGCCAAAGAAACCTCAATATTTATTACCCGGTTTACAGAAAAACCCCATATGTGGTCGTTACCTGCTGTATGGGCACACGACAGGGCACAGAAGGAAAGGAGCGCCATATTGTTAACGGAGGGCAGATTCTGCTGGAATGGTTTTTAGGTGCCATGTCACATTTGAAGAGACCCTCAGGTAAACCTAGAAAGAAAACTCCAAAAAGTGACCCCATTTTGGAAACTACAACCCTCTCAGAATAAATCAAAGGATGAAGTGAATGCTTTGGCTATAAAAATGAAAAATTAACTTTCATAGTCAATAAAACATTGCTTTATCCCAAAATTTTTCATTTTCACAAGGGGAAAATGCACCTCACAATTTGTTATGCATTTTGTCCTGAATATGGCAACACCATATATGTGGTTGTAAACCGTAAATCATTTTTTGTGGAGGTGAAGTGGGCAAAAATGGCAATTCCGTCAGTGTTTTTAATTTTTATTTTTTATGGGGTTCCTCTTGCAGTAAAAGTGATATGATAATTTTATTCTGTCGGTTGATATGGTTATGCCGATACCAAAATTATAGAGTTTTATTTTATGTTTTATGACTTTTTTAGTATAAAATCACTTTTGTGTTAAAAATAAATGTATTTTACAACTTTTTTTATTTTTTCACCAATGCTGTATATTTTATTGGTATCATTTTGCGGTACTTATGGCTTTTTGATCACTTGTTATTTATTTTATGTTTCAATAGATTTTTATTAAAAGTTTTTTTATGCACAAGAATAGCACAGATGAAGCGGACGCAGTCACCTATAAGTACATTTACAATGTAGTACATAAGAAGTGCAATTGAATATATAGAAACAATAACATTACAAGGTAACAATAAGCCAAGTTGTTGGCTTAACCAATAGACAGTGTGTGACAATATGTTTACCTAATAAAGTTAAATTTTATTGTGACATAAAACAAACATACAAACATACATGTAGAGACCATACAGCGTGCCTGCAGAGGCAGTTCACAATGCATCCACTTGTGGCAGATCTAAGTAATTTAAATAGTTGCATTCACATGGAGGGTGTTGTGAGTGCAGGGCCTGGATCAGCATATATTATTTGAAGTTGTATCCAGCCTTGTGGTCACTCCTCTCCCCAGTGTGAAACAAGTATAGGTATAAATATAGGTAGGCATAGGTTGCATGTATGTGCTTAGATCGTATCCATCCAAATCATAAGTTAATCATCAAACCATCAAGCCGTATGTATCGGACCGATCTGAGTCCTTCACCTACCCATTGGGCAATTCGCACGGATAAAGAGGATCTGCTCTGATGAGAGTAAGTATAAAGAGCGAAGTAATGAAATGATAGAAAGATTTAAAACCAGGGGATACAGCAACAGACAGATCAAAAGTGGAGTTGGGAAAATCAAGAAAAAGAAACGAGAACAACTGTTGTGCCCCAATATGATTAAAACTGAAAATACGGCACACAACATCAGGTTTCTAACAGAGTACAACAGTCAATGGTGGCAGATAAAGGAGATTCTGGAGAGGCACTGGAATATACTGCAAACAGATGTGATCTTAAATAAATGCATCCCAGATAAACCCTTAGTAACAGCAAAAAGGGCAAAAAATTTCAAAGACGCATTAGTTCATAGTCATTTTATAAGCAGGATAGCTAACACCGGAAATGAAAAATTAAAAGGGTCTTTCCCCTGCGGGACATGCAAGGCATGTAAAAATGTGATTAAAACTACAGGATTCACTGGTCTAAAACACGAAAAAAGATATAAAATCAGAGAATATATTTCCTGCTCCTCAAAAGGCGTTATATATCACGCCAGATGCCCGTGTGACAAAATCTATATAGGCCTAACAACCAGGGAATTAAGAGCACGAATTAGGGAGCATGTACGGGACATCGAGAAAAGTAAAGAGGAAGAAAACTTAGATAATCTTAAAACTATACCGAGACATTTCAAAATATTTCACCAAAGTAATGAAAAATTGTTGAGATTCACGGGAATAGACCAGGTTCACATGGGGATACGGGGGGGAGACCTCAGCAAAAAACTAGCACAAGTTGAGAGTAAATGGATTTTTAGATTAGGCACTATGGCACCGAAAGGATTGAATGAAACTATGGGTTTCAGTTCCTTCCTGTAAACTGTAGGAGGTTTTAGATAGTATTTTATAATGTAAAAAATAGATATATAATATTTTATGTAGGTGAAGGACTCAGATCGGTCCGATACATACGGCTTGATGGTTTGATGATTAACTTATGATTTGGATGGATACGATCTAAGCACATACATGCAACCTATGCCTACCTATATTTATACCTATACTTGTTTCACACTGGGGAGAGGAGTGACCACAAGGCTGGATACAACTTCAAATAATATATGCTGATCCAGGCCCTGCACTCACAACACCCTCCATGTGAATGCAACTATTTAAATTACTTAGATCTGCCACAAGTGGATGCATTGTGAACTGCCTCTGGAGGCACGCTGTATGGTCTCTACATGTATGTTTGTATGTTTGTTTTATGTCACAATAAAATTTAACTTTATTAGGTAAACACGTTGTACCGATTCTCTTTGTTGATACATTTTAAGGAGGTACACCCTTGTTAATGCAAGGCTGTTTCGATCCAGTTGAAGAGTGTGTGACAATAGCCAGGATCATATGTCGCATTTTGGGAGGGGGTGGGGAGTCCAAAGAGCTAGAAATACCTTAAAGGGAGTCTGTCACCTACAGCTAAGATATAGCTCTGTGGGAGGCAGATCCATAACACTGATGGTACCCATGTTTAGTTTTTCAGAGCCTCCAAAGTACCTAAAATGAAGTTTTAAAAATATGCTAATTACCTATCGCAAGTGCCCAGGGGCGGAGAGTGTGCTGCAAGTGCCCAGTGCTCCCCGCCTTACTTGCTCCTGACTCCTCCCCTCTGTATCGTCCGGCCAGCCCTGTATCCTTGCGGCGTCATTCTCATCAACACGCTACAGTGTTTGGGGTTTGAGCAGTTCCCCCATATTTGCCACTATATTTCTGTGATTTTGTTTTATATGTATTGAATGTGCCTTTACCTGGCATTTAAACATTCTTTTGCACCTGGTAACCTCCATCACATGGTCTGATATGGGTGTGGCTTACAGTCTTGCTTTATTCACATTGCATTAGTTGTCCTGCTATGCGGTTGTGTGGAAGCTTGGCTGTGAGCTGGATTTCATCACCTTCAGACCGTGTTCACACCATAGTTAGCGTAGTGGTAGGACCTTGCCATGCTGAGAGACCGTGACATGGTGCATGATGGGCTCCGATGTGTTCCTGACAGGAATATATTGGCAAAAGTCTCAGCTTTTAATATCTGCTTGTATGACTAGCTAGAATAGTCAGTGGCATTTCCGTTTGGTGCATTTTTTTCTGTGATTTATATAATTAGATTTTTTTTATCCGCACAATGCTCCGTTTTGTGTAGGATGCCTTTGTGGACCACGCCGGAATCTTCCATTGTACGCATTTTTTGCTGGGGATGGTCGTTTGCTGCAGTCCACATGCGGTGGGACTGCTCCCTCAATGAGAAACACGCTACAGTGTTTGGGGTTTGAGCAGTTCCCCCATATTTGCCACTATATTTCTGTGATTTTGTCATTCTCATCTCCATTCATAATCTAGTGCCTCTTCGCTTCACCGCCGTGTCCGAGCATGCGCAGTACATTGCCCACTGTGGGCAGAGGCATACTGACATGCCATGCGCATGCGCCAGTTACGTACACCGGCGGTAAAGCGCACAGGCTCTGGATTGTGAATGGAGACGAAAATGACCCAGCAAGGATACAGGGCTGGCCGGACGATACAGAGGGGGGGAGTCAGGAGCAAGTAAGGTGGGGAGCACTGGGCACTTGCAGCACACTCTCCGCCCCTGGGCACTTGCGATAGGTAATTTGCATATTTTAGGTACTTTGGAGGCTCTGAAAAACTAAACATGGGTACCATCAGTGTTATGGATCTGCCTCCCACAGAGCTATATCATCAGTTTAAAACATGTTATGTAGGTGACAGACTCCCTTTAACATTTCGGTTATAGTAAAGCATCAGGGAGAGGTACAGCGTGTATACTTGAGAGCCATGGCATCCATTGATTAAGGGACCTGGTTCTAGATTGCAGGTCAGGCGAGTAGATAATTTCGTGTTGCATATGCTGGTTTACCAGCTGGTTAACTTCTAGAAGAGGGGGAGTAACGTTTTGTTTCCAGTGACGAGCTATCACCTTGCGCGTAGCCGTAAGTATGTGTGCAATCACCTATTTCTGGTCGTAGGGAGCATCATTAAGCCCGATACACAGTATAGCTAGTTGTGGTGTTAAATCAATAAGTAGATCAGTAACTTCGACAATGAGATCACGTGCTTGTCGCCATAAGGGAATAATAAGAGGGCAGAACCACTACATGTGAGCAGGAGTAAGTTTTTGGCCACAACCACGCCAGCAAATGGGCAAGTACTGTAACCTGCTGATACATGTGCTAGCCTATCAGGTGTAAGGTACCACCTTAACTGAATTTTTCTGTTTTGTTCTGCATGGTTAATGCATTTGGATGGTTTGACTGCCCAAAACAACGCGTCTTGCCATGCTGTCAGTGGAAACGTAGTGTCAAGTTCCTCCTCCCATCTGGTCATAAATTGCAATTTGTGTTTAATGTGAAGTCAGGAGTTGGTACATTATGGATAGCCCTTTTTTTGCAGAAGAAGCTAGGGTGAAGAATTTAACGGCTGCCATGACCATGGGTGGGGGCCTCTCATTTGTAAGAGGAGGGAGTGAGCTCAGGAGGTGCCGGACCTGGAGATACTGATAGAAATAGTGGTTAGGCAGGGTGTATTGACTATGCAGAGACTCACATTGCACTACATGTTGGCCATCAAAGAGTTTCCCTATGGTTTCAATGCACCTAGTATACCAAGGAGAAAGAGACAAACCTGGAATAAGGAATTATAGTGTTTTTAAAGGAAATTGTTTCCAATCCATAAATTGTGAAAATTTGAGGCTAGATAACATATGTTTCCAGGCCACAGAGGTAGCCACCAATAGGCCCTGTGGGTAAATTGATGTGAAGCTGGCCCAGAGATTGAGCAGCGAGGTAACTACTAAGGGAAGATCCTTTAATTAACACTTCCTCAAGTTGTAGCCATCTCTGCGGACCGGACGGACACCACCACTCCTTGGCCTGAGAGAGTAATGAGGCCCAATAGTACGTCTTCATGTCCGGCACCCCCAAACCACCCCTACGTATGGCTGGATATAGAGCCGATTTACAAATCCTATGTTTGGTGTTGCCCCAAATAAATCTCAGCATCTCCCTCTGGATTTGGTTGAGTGTATTTATGGGCACCCTCATTGGAATACACTGGAGTTTATACAAAATCTTTGGTAAGGTTAGCATTTTAACTAGGTTTATCCTAGCTATCCAGGACAGATTGTGAGCAGACATGTTCACATAGTCTTTTTGCAGATCATTCTTTAGAACTTTAAGATTTGTGGATACCAGTTGTTGGGTTGATGGGGTTAGCATAACGCCTAGTGATATGGTCAAATTCCCAGTTAAACTGAAACTTATTCTGGATGTTGTTTTGGACACAGTCAGGTATGAACAGGGGTAGTATATTGGATTTTGAGACATTAATTTTGTAATAGGAGATTTCAGAAAACCTCTGTAAGACATCCCACACAGCTACTAGTGATTTTTCAGGATTAGTCATGATTAAGATCACATCATCAGCGTATAAGGTCAACTTGTGATGTTGCACACCGACAGGGATGCCCCCTATGGCACTATTTGACCTGATGGCTTCTGCAAGGGGTTCCATTACCAGTGCAAAGATTAAAGGAGACAGGGGGCACCCCTGTCGGGTACCGTTTTGTTATTTGTAATGTCCTGGAGAGGAACCCCAAGGCCAATACTCTGAACGCTGCTATGCCTTCAGACTGGGGCTGGGGAGTGGAGCTACTATTGCGAAGATTATATAAGTCTTCATAATATTCTGCAAAAGTATCCGAAATCTTTTGGGGATGGGTAATGAGTTGGGAATTCTCTGATTTCAGATGGGCAATTCTGCTTGTCGCATTTTTGCGTTTTACCCTTCTAGCGAGTAGGGATCCCGCTTTGTCGCTTATATTATAATAGGTGGCCTTCATTCGTCTAAGTGAGCTCTCATGGTCGTATAACAGAATAACTAATCGTCTTCCTTTATAATCCCTCCTATACTGCCTCACATTGCGGTTTATACTACTTCCTGGATGAGGTGATCACTGCTGGAGGCTGCTTCTGCTGTTTGTACAGATAAGTCTTTTACTTTATTGTGTTTCTGTCACGGCTGTATGTGAGCAACAAGAGCATACACAGTAAATAGAGCTACTGACCGGACCCAAACTAGGGAGGATAAAGGGTGACCCCTGTCAGACCCTCAAAGCTCTCCCTATGCTGCTAAAGCACATGGCCGGATCCAAATGGTGGAACGAGGCATGCCCGCGTACCTAAGACTGATGACCACTGTAACCCCTACAATAGTGGAAGGGGCACGGCCACCGGTGCCCTGCTCAGTATATGGAGGGAACCGTGGTCGCCTCAGATCCAGTCAGAAAATAAACAGATACACTACAATGTCTGCACACTTAGCTGAAGGAGCTGCAGCAGCAGAGAAGACGGATCCAAAGACAGCTGGCAATATCCGGAGTATTTGCTGCAGCAGAACACAGGTCCAGTGAAATGATAGCTTACAAGTGAAGATACACAAGCAAGAGCTACAACTCAAATGAGAAATATAATCCACACCCTACAAAAGGAGGAGGGGTGATTTAACCCCTTAAGGACACAGCCTTTTTACACCTTAGGACCAGGCCATTTTTTGCAAATCTGACTTTGACTTATCCAGGCCGTTCTGAGATTGTTTTTTCGTCACATATTGAACTTCATGACACTGGTAAAATGAAGTCAAAAAAATTATTTTTTTTTCACCAAAAAATACCTAATTTAACAAAATTTTGGAAAAATTTGCAAATTTCAAAGTTTCAGTTTCTCTACTTCTGTAATACATAGTAATACTCCCAAAAATTGTGATGACTTTACATTCGCCATATGTCTACTTCATGTTTGAATTGTTTTGGGAATGATATTTTATTTTTTGGGGATGTTATAAGGCTTAGAAGTTTAGAAGCAAATCTTGAAATTTTTCAGAAATTTACAAAAACTAAATTTTTAGGGACCAGTTCAGGTCTCAAGTCACTTTGCAAGGCTTACATAATAGAAACCACCCAAAAATTACCCCATCTAAGAAACTACACCCCTCAAGGTATTCAAAACTGATTTTGCATACGTTGTTAACCCTTTAGGTGCTGCACAAGAGTTATTGGCAAATGGGGAGGAAACTTGAGAATTTCATTTTTTTGTCTAATTTTTCATTTTAACCCATTTTTTCCACTAACAAAGCAAGGGTTAACAGCCAAACAAGACTGTATCTTTATTGCCCTGACTCTGCCGTTTACAGAAACACCCAATATGTGGCCGTAAACTACTGTACGGCCACACAGCGGGGCGTAGAGTGAAAGGTGCGCCATTTGGTTTTTGGAAGGCTGATTTTTATGGACTGGTTTTTTTACACCATGTCCCATCTGAAGCCCCCTGATGCACCCCTAGAGGAGAAACTCCCTAAAAGTGATCCCATCTAAGAAACTACACCCCTCAAGGTATTCAAAACTGATTTTACATACGTCGTTAACCCTTTAGGTGTTGCACAAGAGTTATTGCCAAATGGCGATGAAATTTGAGAATTTCATTTTTTTGCCTAATTTTCCATTTTAACCCATTTTTTCCACTAACAAAGCAAGGGTTAACAGCCAAACAAGACTGTATCTTTATTTCCCTGACTCTGCTGTTTACAGAAACACCCCATATGTGGCCGTAAACTACTGTACGGCCACACAGCGGGGCGTAGAGTGAAAGGTGCGCCATATGGTTTATGGAGGGCTGATTTTGCTGGACTGTTTTTTTGACACCATGTCCCATTTGAAGCCCCCCTGATGCACCCCTAGATTATAAACTCCATAAAAGTGACCTATCTAAGAAACTACACCCCTCAAGGTATTCAAAACTGATTTTACAAACTTTGTTAACCCTTTAGGTGTTGCACAAGATTTAATGGAAAATAGAGATACAATTTCAAAATTTCACTTTTTTGGCAGATTTTCCATTTTAATATTTTTTTTCCAGTTACAAAGCAAGGGTTAACAGCCAAACAAAACTCATTATTTATGGCCCTAATTCTGTAGTTTACAGAAACACCCCATATGTGGTCGTAAACTGCTGTACGGGCACACGGCAGGGCACAGAAGAAAAGGAATGCCATACGGTTTTTGGAAGGCAGGTTTTGCTGGACTGGTTTTTTGACACCATGTCCCATTTAAAGCCCCCCTGATGCACCCCTAGAGTAGAAACTCCAAAAAAGTGACCCCATTTTAGAAACTATGGGATAGGTTGGCAGTTTTGTTGGTACTAGTTTAGGGTACATATGATTTTTGGTTGCTCTATATTACACTTTTTTTTGCGGCAAAGTAACAAGAAATAGCTTTATTGGCACGTTTTGTTTTTTTTGTTATTTACAACATTCATCTGACAGGTTAGATCATGTGGTCATTTTATAGAGCAGGTTGTCACGGACACGGCGATACCTAATATGTATACAATTTTTTTTATTTATGTAAGTTTTACACAATGATTTCATTTTTAAAACAAAAAAATGTTTTAGTGTCTCCATAGTCTAAGAGCCATAGTTTTTTCAGTTTTTGGGCGATTATCTTAAGTAGGGTCTCATTTTTTGCAGGATGAGATGACGGTTTGATTGGCATCTATTTTGGGGTGCATATGACTTTTTGATTGCTTGCTATTACACTTTTTGTGACGTAAGATGACAAAAAATGGCTTTTTTTACACCGTTTTTATTTTTATTTTTTTACGGTGGTCATCTGAGGGGTTAGATAATGTGATATTTTTATAGAGCCGGTCGATACGGACGCGGCGATACCTAATATGTATACTTTTTTTTTATTTATGTAAGTTTTACACAATGATTTCATTTTTGAAACAAAAAAAATCATGTTTTAGTGTTTCCATAGTCTAAGAGCCATAGTTTTTTCAGTTTTTGGGCGATTATCTTGGGTAGGGTATGATTTTTGCGGGATGAGATGACGGTTTGATTGTTACAATTTTGGCGTACATGCGTCTTTTTTGATCACTTTTATTACCTTTTTTGGGAAGTAAGGTGGGCAAAATTTCAATTTCATCATAGTTTTTTATTTTTTATTTTTATGGCGTTCACCGTGCGGGGAAAGTAACATGACCGTTTTATAGATCAGTTCGTTACGGACGCGGCGATACCAAATATGTGTAGTGTATTTTTATTTTTTTATTCAGTGATAAATGTGTTTTTTTGAAACTTTACTTTTTTCACTTTTTAAAAAAAAAAAATTTGACCCAGACCCACTTGGTTCTTGAAGATCCAGTGGGTCTGATGTCTGTATAATACAGTACAGTACAATATATATTGCACTGTACTGTATTTTACTTACACTGAACAGATCTATGCCTTTTAGCACAGATCTGTTCAGCACCATGGACAGCAGGATGCCTGAGAGGCGTCCTGTTGCCATGGGAACCTTCCCCGTCTGCTCAGTACTGGTCAGAACTGCGCAGACGGGGAAGGGTAAGCACAGGGCTGAGGGGGGCTCTCTGGGGGCTCTCTCCCTCTCCCATCGGGGGGCTGCAAAGGCACAGCAGCCCCCCGATGGGAGAGGGAGGGAGCTCCCTGCGCTGTTAACCTTTTCCATACAGCGGTCCGTACGGACCGCTGTATGGAAAGGGTTAAACGGCTGACATCGCATCGCAGATGTCAGCCGTTTATACCAGGGCGCCAGCAATGTGCTGGCACCCTGGTATACCCTCTAGAAGCCAACGATTATACCAGGGGAGGCGGGTGGGGGATCGCGATCCCGCCTGCGGCACCGCCCGCCTCCCGCACCGCCCCCACCGCCCGCAACCCTCCCCCTGCACCTCCCACCACCATAAAATCATTCGGGGGTGCAGGGGGGGGGTGAATAAAACCTGTACGCCCTATGTCCTTAAGAGGTTAAAGGCCGGGAAATCAAATGCAGGAGGAACAGCTGGGAGGAAGGAAACAGAAAGTAAAAACCTCATCACAGGGGCGGAGAAACAGAGCAGTGAGAACTCCTCCAAGCTCTAGTAGTGACATCATCACAGGGGTGGAGAAACAGAGCTGTGAGAACGTCTCAAAGCTCTGGTAGTGACAGTTTCCTTGCTGGCTTGATTCTAGGTGACCCTGACTCCGTCCGTATAAAGTGCAGGGAGCCGGTGGTCGTGTCCCCTCACTATTATAGGGTTTTCAGGTGTCACACAGTATTAGGTATGCGGGCATGCAATCGTCTACCATACAGACCCTTGCATGTGCATAGCAGTCAGGGAGAGCTCTTAGGGTTTTATAGGGCTCACCTATAAGCTCCTTAGTTTGGGATCAAGCCAGTTGCTCATTTATTTATATGTTCCAGTGATCCGGTTTCAGCCTTGATTGACCGCATGCAAGGTCTTTCGCTGGAGGTAGCAGATCTCAGTAAAACTGTGTCTCATTTTCAGGTGACCGGTTCTGCTGGCGTTCATGGAGTTTGTTCCGAGCCTAAGATCTCGCTCCCGGATACCTTCTCCGGGGGTAGTGAGAATTTTGTTCACTTTAGAGAGGCTTGCAAACTCCATTTTCGCCTACTTCTCCATTCCTCTGGTCATGAGGAGCAATAGGTGGGGATCATCATCTCGCTGCTCAGGGATAACGCTCGGTCTTGGGCCTTTTCGCTGCCAGTGGGGGCACGGCCCCTCAAATCGGCGGGTGAATTTTTTGTAGCCCTGGGGCAGATATATGATGACTCGGATCGTATTGCTCTGGCTGAATCTAAACTGCGTCTTTTATGCCAGGGTAAACAGTCCGCAGAGATATATTGTTCTGAATTTTCGGAGATGGGCAGCTGATACTGGTTGGAATGATGCTGCACTCTGAAGTCAATTTTGCCATGGTCTTTCGGAAAGATTGAAAGATGCATTCGCTTTTCATGAGAGACCAGCGTCGTTAGAGTCAGCCATGTCTCTAGCTGTTTCGTATTGACAGGCATATTAGAGAGAGAGAGGAGACTACGCTTTCCTGTCATATTCAGCCCAAGGACAGAGGGGCTGTCTCATTCAGTGCGCAGGGGTCTCAGTCTGTCTCAATCCCCTCTGAGGAGGAGGCCATACAGCTGGGTTTGCTTGCCTCTGATAGTAGAGGATTCAGCTCTCAGAGGAGGGTTTGTTTCTGTTGTGGGGGTATAAATCATTTGGCTAAGGTTTGCCCCTCTAGGAGGTTCATGGCGTTTTCTGAGGGTAATAAATAAAAAACAAAAAGAAAAAAAAAATTTAAAAACTTTCCATTTGCTACTATTGGCAAGGTTGATGCGGAAATTAAAGGTTTGCCGTTTGCTTGTAGTTCCCGTTTTCTCCTACCTGCCAGGGTGGCGCTAGACAGCAAGAACATTGTTTGTGAGATTTTTGTAGATAGTGGAGCAGCTGTCAATCTCATTGATAATCAATTTGCAACAACGCATGGTTTCCAGGTATGCACTTTGGAAAAGGATATACCTGTTTTTGCTATCGATTCCGCTCCACTTTCTCAAAGATCGTTAAAGGGCATAGTTCACAATATCCGTTTGACTGTGGGTGACGCTCATGTTGAGGATATGTCATGTTTCGTCTTAAGCGGATTACCTACTCCTCTAGTGTTGGGGCTACCCTGGCTCACTAAACATAACCCCACCATTGATTGGCAAGCAAGGCAAATAAATGGTTGGAGTGAGTTTTGCAGAGAGAATTGCCTCACGGAGTCTCTTTCAGAGGTTTCTACAAGATTGTGCCATCTTTTCTCTCTGAATCTTCGGATGTGTTTTCCGAGAGTGGTGTCCAGGAGTTGCCCCCTCACCGGGAGTACGACTGCCCTATTAATCTCATCCCAGGTTCCAAGCTGCCAAAATCACGACTATACAATCTCTCCCAACCTGAAAGAGTCGCTATGCGTACTTATATCTCTGAGAGCCTGAGAAAGGGACACATCCGACCCTCGAAGAAACCTGTTGCCGCTGATTTTTTTTTGTTAATGTAACCCTGTGAAGTGACACAGGCTGCATTATCTGAAATGCCCAGTAGATGGACTCAGTATGCTGTTAATAAAACATTGAGTATTGATCACATGACTTGCTGAAATCAGTCACATGGATTGTGACATCATCGCAGGTCCTGAAAGGACACTTCCTGCAATGCTCTGAGGAGGGAGGTCCTGGAAGATTTCTAGAAGTTACGACTTGCTCAGCCAGAGAGAGGACATGTGTCTGGCATTGAGAGACTGCAGCACAGAGATAGAACCCGCTGAGAGAACTTGCTTCACCCAAGATCACACCTGCTGAGAGAGGGACCGCTGGCAAAGACAAGCATTGAGTCCAGACGTCTGGTGAATCCAGTGAAAGGAGATTGCTGCTGACTGACCTGGTTAATGGTGTTGTGAGGGTAAGTCAAACCTCTCCCTGCATCACCACAGGGCACCTGTCTCCTTACTCACAGTAAAGACTCTGAGGTCCAGTGACTGACATTACACAGCTCAGGCTGCTTCAGTGACCCTGCGGAGCAGGACTTATAAGGGCCCCAACTCTCCTATGTGCACCAACGGCCACTAGGGCGAAGATAAGGGGGTGGGACGCAGGTGTGCTGGTGGGTGGGTGAGAAAATCCACATTGTATTGTTATCTGTGTTACTCTATTGTATTCTCCTATGTATGTTGGTTCATTTGCTACGTGCTATATAAAGTTAATTCCAGTTAGGCTGTGTCAGTCTCATTGCACCAAGTATGTTCCCAGTGGGACCCCACATCCCTACCCCGGATGCCCCACTGGGTGGAGGCACTGCCGCAGACATGTACCCCAGTTCCCAGATAGCGGAGGCTCAGGATCCGCCTGTCAGGCATAGTGAGTTAACTAGGTTTAGGGACCCCAAAGACACTAGGGGGCGCCCTCAAACCCCTGTTACATTAAGAAAAAAGATGCTTCTTTAAGACCTTGTCTGGATTTCAGGGAGCTGAACCGTATCACGATTCGTGACCCATATGCGCTTCCTCTGATCCCGGACCTGTTTAACCAGATTGTTGGGGCTAAAGTTTTTCTAAGTTGGATTTAAGAGAGGCATACAACTTAGTCAGGCTCAGGGAAGGGGGCGAATGGAAGACGGCCTTCAATACCCCTGAGGGTCATTTCGAGAATTTGGTTAGACTCATCGGGACCACTTATGTCAGGTCTTGCTGATTCTGCGGGAGAATAAATTATACGCTAAACTGGAAAAATGTGTGTTTGCGGTTCCGGAGATTAAATTTCTTGGTTTTCTTCTCTCCGCTTCTGGTTTTCGGATGGACCCTGAGAAGGTCCGCGCTGTGCTTGATTGGGAGCTTCCTGAGAATCAGAAGGCGCTGATGCAGTTTTTGGGTTTTGCCAATTATTACAAAAAGTTCATTTTGAATTATTCCTCTGTTGTTAAGCCACTCACTGAAATGACTAAAAAGGGGGTGGATTTTTCCTCGTGGTCGGTAGATGCGCTTAAAGCCATTTCTAGTATTAAAGAGAGTTTTGCTTCCGCTCCCATTTTGGTACAACCTGATGTCTCTCTACCTTTTATTGTTGAGGTGGATGCTTCTGAGGTGGGTGTGGGTGCGGTCTTATCTCAGGGTCCCTCTCCTGCCAAATGGCAACCGTGTGCCTTTTTCTCACGGAAACTATCCTCTGCAGAGAGAAATTACGATGTGGGAGATAGGGAGTTGTTGGCCATCAAATTAGCTTTTGAGGAATGGCGCCATTGGTTAGAGGGAGCCAGACACCCTATTACCGTGTTTACCGACCATAAGAATCTGGCCTACTTGGACGGCCAAGCGTCTGAACCCGAGCCAGGCCAGATGGTCTTTGTTCTTTTCTAGGTTTAATTTTGTTGTTACGTTCCGCCGTGGGGTTAAAAATGTGAAGGCGGATGCCCTGTCACCTTGTTTTCCAGGAGGGGGGAACTTTGAAGACCCGGGTCCCATTTTGGCTGAAGGGGTGGTCGTCTCTGCTCTTTATCCTGATTTGGAGGCAGAGGTTCAGGCAGCCCAGGCAGAGGCTCCTGATCTTTGTCCTCCTGCGAGGTTGTTTGTGCCTCTCGCTTTACGACACAAGGTTTTTAAGGAGCACCACGATACTGTCCTTGCTGGGCACCCGGGGAGTAGAGCCACAGTGGATCTCATTGCTCGGAGATTCTGGTGGCTGTTTTTTCATAAGATGGTTGAGGGTTTAGTGGCAGCCTGCGAGACCAGCGCTCGTGCCAAGGTCCCTCATTCACGGTGTCGGGTATTTATTTCATATAAGATATGAAATCATAAAAATTATGATTTCATATTTTTATGAAATATGAAAAATTAAAAATTAAAAATTTAATTGGCGGACATATAAACACCAGTTCTTTTATTGATGAGATCTAAAGTTAATTTGTGCAGATAATGAAACAGGGTGCAATTAATTATATAAAATATAATTTATTACAAATAAATACATGCATTAAAAATGGCATACAAATGAATACAAGGATAATATCAAAATTGACCACAAGATGATGCTCCGCCGTTTACGCCGGGCTCACTTAATTTAGTAATTAATTAATAAATACGCCCGTTGGCCTAACTACGGATAATAATATCCGATCAGAGATTCTACTCTGATATCAATATTACAGGAATTCTAATGATGTGCACGTTCATTAAAATTTCCCATAAAATTATTGTTTTAACACTACTGACCCACTAATAATGGGGTCTCAACTATGTGCCAATTGGAGCGATTTATAATTACTGCAAATGAAATAGATTATACATTACCCCTGGCTTTGGGATAAAGAACTTTTAGAATGGACCCAGCTTTCCAAGATTTAGATATGTCCCGTCCTGCAGTATGTTCCTGACGTGTGAGTGATGCTGATGAATGAATCTTTGTGAAATGTTCCTTGTGAAGAAGTCCTTGTGAAGTTTTTCTTTTTGTGAAGTTTGTGAAGTGTCTGTGAAGAAGTTCCTGCTCTCCCAAAACTGGATCAGATATCCCAATCCTTATCTATGCCCATCCCCTCTTGGATTAGGGATTACCAATTAGATAAAGTGGGTGTGACGTATGTTAAACATGGGGATGATGTCATCTAATTGACATTCCTAAGAAACTTCTGCCCATCTACCACTTGATGGCACTGTTGTATCATATAACAATTTTGAATATTTTAAGAATTAACATATATACAGATTGTTTTATTACTACTTAAACTTTGCCCTTTCACACCTTAAATCAATTAGGAGGGGCTCTTTCTGACACTTTGCTCAGACTGACTGGCGGTATCAGAACTTTTCCTAATCCCTGAATTTATGCAGCAGATAGGAGTAATGATGGTTTTTCTGGTTTGTGTACCTTAACTGTCTTCAGCTATTGAGTAATGATGTTTGAAATAACATCAGCTCCTCTAAAATAAACCCTACTTAAGAAATTTCCACTTAAACACATTTTATATCCCCTAGAATATACCCTCTCAGTGAGATACAGACATATAAAGATACATTAATAATATTTGGTTATAATACATCAATATCACATAGTATATATGAATCATTACTAAGTTCAGACGCTAAATAAATGCACACAGGAATATATATTTATATGCGAATATATGAATAGATATCTGTTCCACACCAGATGTGTTTTATGGACGTCTCTTATCAGATCATGGTTTAGCCATGAAACACCCATTGTTCCTCAGACAGACAAGTTTAGAGAAACCTGTGTAGATAAATCCATGTCTCTAAACAATAATAAACGTATAGTCTTCTCTATATATCCACTTTTAACACATTGAACTTGCTATGAACCCATCTTGTTTTTTTTTTTTCAGGTTCATGCTGATCACATGCTGTTAAAGGCAATGATCATCCATATTGAATATAGTATCATCAGATACATTATACACTTATGAAAATGCACAACAAATCCCCCTTCATTCCAAAATGTTCCATAAAATGTGAATGTATTTGGAATGCTTAAAAGGGCTTTTCATATATCTTCTTCGATGCGTAGACTTGGCTTATAATGTTCCAACCAGAGCTTGACTAAAGTTCTTCTGGAGAACCTTATCTAACGCATGACTTGGATGGTCAACAAACTCAACCATCCTATAGATCCTGCAAAACAGGATATAAGTTCGATAAAGGTTTGTTTTGATTCTCCATCTCCACATGAATGTTTAATAGGTTCCTTTTTAATGAACCAACTTCGAGTTCCAATGTCTTGATAGAGATGGAATCGGCAACTGTCATACCGGTAGTAATAACAGTGCCCACTACGCCAAAGATTATGGCGGCTACGATTGCAAAAACATGAATCGCTTTGGTCTGTAGAAAACTGTTCTCTGGTCAAGGTTTTCCTTGCTTGCTCCAGGATCTGCGTAATACATTCTTGGAAATATCCAATGTGCATCTGGTACCAGGCTTGGATTTCCGGTGACTGGATTTCGGACACGTTGAGTTGCCTTTCGACGAAAACGCGTGGATCCAGGCTGATGTAGACCTTCTGGGATAATATCCTCTTGTTCGTCAAGATGAACCCCGCTGTATCTTGTAGCATGATCCCCGACGAAGCACCTGGCACAGCAATCGGCTCAGCATGGAACTCCTTCCCCAAGATCAGGACGACGTAGATACTGGCAATCATCTTTGATGACATCTTACGCCTATAAAATATTATATGACACATATGAGTATATACATTTTTTTACTTTATCCTGCAAGAAAATAGTTACTAATACCATATACCTCTGATTGGCATAAGTTCTTTTCTTGGACAGAGTAAGTTCTGGTTTCAGAAGTGAGTTAGGAGACATTTTGTTACAGAGGAAACATACATCAGGATGGGTTAGTATGCGTTAAAGATGTAGAATAACAGATAACGTTTTTCCGTTCATACGATACCAATCCTTGTTTCCGTCTTTAGCTGGAACCATAAAGACTTTTCACCTCATTTCATCCAACTCCTTCAATCTCTCGAAGTCGTGCACTAGGATGACAAACACGTAGCTGATTAATGTGCACCCATTTTTCAATAAACTCATCCCCCTTAGGGATTTTGATCTTATAGACCACTGGAGATAATTTGTCAGTGATGACATAGGGACCTTTCCAGGAAGGTAGGAATTTTCTCTCCTTCACTTGATCCCGAGCAAAGTTATAGAGATATACCCGATCGGAAATTTGATACTCCTTCTGTGTAGTCTTCAGATCATAGTATGTCTTAGCACTCACTGCGGCTTTCTCTATATTTTTCTGGGCGAACGCAAAAGCATGCTGAAGGTGCTTGCGTAAATTTTCCACATACTGATGCGACGTTGTAACATTGATCAAGTTATGGTCTGTTGTCCTGTAAAGTAAATGCTGGGGTAACACCATCTTCCTTCCCGTGATCATCTCGAAGGGAGAAAGTTTAGTTGCTGCGCTTGGGGTGGCTCTGATGGCCATAAGCACCAAAGGCAACTTGACATCCCAGTCTTTACCAGATTCATTGACAAACTTTTTCAGGATGCTTACAATGGACTGGTTGTAACGTTCTACTCCACCACTAGAGGCTGGTCGATAAGCTATGTGTAGCTTCCTCTTTACCCCCAGGATTTCCCACATCTTTGTCATCACCTCACTGGTGAAATGACTTCCACGATCGGATTCGATGCGCTGGGGAAGACCAAACCTGGAGAATATGTGGTTAATGAGCAGAGATGCACATACGCTTGAACTGCATGTTTTGCACGGCAAACATTCCACCCATTTGGTGAACAAACAAGTTACGGTTAACATATACTTGTTGCCTCTTGATGAGGTTGTTACTGGTCCAATGAAGTCAATTTGGATGTCTGACCATGGCATGGACATCCCCCTTTTCATCAATGGTGCCCGATGAGTGGGTCCTTGTGGCTGGAATTGAGGGCAGATTAGACATCCCTGACAATATGTTCGCACATCTTGCGGCATATGTGGCCAGTAAGCGTAGTCCCATAGTAACTCGTACGTTATTTTCTCACCTCGATGACCAGCTGTTGGGGCATCATGTGCATGTTGTAACATCAGACCTCGGTATGCTGCAGGTACTATCCATTGCGTGATACCATTCTTAGAGGTTCTTATCAGCAGTTCATCCTGTAATGAAAATTGGGACTTACCTTTCATCAAAATTCGTAACTCCTCCTTACCCACACAGTCTTCCGTGGTTATGGGATAGTTATGTGGATCCTCAATGTGCTTATAAAAGAGACCAATAATTGGATCCCCCTTTTGGCTTGCAATGAGATCCTCACTAGGGGAATTTTGGCTCCACTGCGCCACATTGGCTTCAGCTCCCTTTTGGGCCTGACTCCTTGTCATAGCATCCACTTGGATAGTTCCCATGAGGTCATCAACGTCAAAGACTTCTCCGTCAATGGTTGCTTGCTTGGCAAGGGAATCCGCTAGGTCATTCCCCTCTTTATCCATGCCTGGATATTTTGAATGACCTCTTACCTTCTTCCAATAAATGGTAAGACTGTGGGCGGTAACCATCTCATCAATTTTACAAAACATCTTTCCATGCTTTACTGGCTTGTTATTACTTCTCATCCAGTCTGATCTTTTCCATCCGGGAAAGTACTCCACAAAGCTGTTACGAATATAGTCAGAATCTGTGATGATTACAAACTCCTTAACATCATATTCGATAGCCATTTGTATGGCTTTGTACACAGCAGTAAGTTCTGCAACTTGGCTGCTTTTGGAACCAATCTTGTATCCAACGGATACATCCAGGAATGTATTATTCCATACGACTCCAATACCTGCAACCAATGTAACGTTCGGATCCTTCATCGACATGGAAGGAGCAGCCGTCTACGTACACACATGGTAACGATTTGCAATATTCCTCTTCATAAGATTTATATGGTGATGATGATTGTTCATCCAGGAAATCATTTTCCGTTGACTCACCTTTACGTTCCGTATGGGTACAGTCATGGAGTTCTGCTAATCCTTGAGCAACTGGGTTCTTATTATTTTGTTTGTACCTGATTTCCAATGGCCATCCCATTAAGGACATTGTCCAGGCGGTTATCCTGCTGTTTGACAAGTTTCCATCTCTTATACGATCACTCTGCAAGTATTGCAGTGGCTGATGTGCGGTCTCCACAATGATCCTTTCGCCTTGGATGAAACTCCTAAAATATTGCAAAGCCCACACAGTTGACAACAATGCTTTCTCACAATCATTGAATTTTACCTCAACCGGTGACAAGGACTTGCTGGCATAGGCGATGATCTTGTTTCGGTTTTCCAGTTTTTGGAAAAGAACTGCACTTATGCTTTTATCAGTGAAACCTGTTTCCACGAAGAAAGGTTTTCCCCCTTCTGGATAAGCAAGGCATGGAGCCTGGATAAGTTTGGCCTTGAGCTCGATTACAGCTTGCTCATGACGCTCACTCCATTCCCATTTTACTCCTTTCTTTAGCAACTGTAAAAGAGGTTTTGTAATTTCGGCATAATTATCTATGAACTTACGTGAGTAGTTCATCATGCCCAGGAATGATCTCAACTCCTTGAGATTTGTAGGAGATTTTGTCTGGGTCACTGCTTCCACCTTCTTTTTCTGTGGGTTAATTCCATCCGCAGTGACTTCATGACCTAGGAAATTAACCTTGTTCCGGCACCATTGAGCCTTTTGCAAAGAAAGTTTTACACCTGCTTTCCTCAGCTGGGTTAGTACATGCCTCAACTCCTGAATATGTTCCTCAAAAGTTGTACTTTTTATCAGGATGTCATCCACATAAGACAAGGTACCTCGTTCAGTGGCATCAGGCATTGCCTTATGCATGAACACTGCAAACTCATGGCCTGCATTTATGTACCCGAAGGGCAGTCGGGTCCATGCATACTGTCGTTTGCCAAATGTAAAGGCCAGTTTGTACTGATCCCTTTCATCTACCTTAATCATCCAATATCCTTGTGCACAGTCAAGGGCAGTGAAGATTTTGGATCCTTGTATTTGTGCCAAACACTGGTCAATATATGGCACGGGCCATCCGGACATGTAAACACGTTTGTTCAACTGTCTTAGGTCCGAGCAGAGACGAAATTGACCGTTAGGTTTGAGGACTCCAAGTATCGGATGATTGAATGAACTGTGTACTGGACGGATGATACCTTTCTCCTCCAAGTTTTTGACGATTTCCGATAGTGACTCGTAAGCCGCCAGCGGAAGTCGGTATTGTTTGACAAAAACAGGGGGTGCATCGGGATCTGTCTGGATTCTTGTAACGTGTAGGTCTGTTTCCCCACAGTCATAAGAATCCTTGGCGAACATCTCCTGGAACTCTGCGAAGAGCTCCTTTAGCCGTTGACGCTTCGACTCATCGGAGCATGCGTCAGCCATGGAGATTTGTTCTTCCACCCGCTCCTGAAATTCTGGGAAAATCTCAGGCTGACTTAACTCGTAAGCTTCTTCAAGCTCACTAGTTAAATCGTTCTGGGTGTAGCATACCTTATCCTTTCCTTGCTGGTACGATTCATACTCTTTTTCATCGACCTCATGGTTGAAAACCAATGATGATTCTTCGATGTGGCATGTACCTTCTTCAGAGCTGAAAGGATAAACAGAGTGGATGTTAAATAACCCCTCAGGGGTTGAGGAAAAATGTTGTTCCACTGTTTGTTCCTCTGTCAGGTATTCATCAGGAATTATTCCAATAACATCATTTTGGAATCCAAATGTGTAGTATTCCGAATCCATAGCCAAACCAATTACAGTGTCCTTTTGTAGGGATATGCTATGGGAAACCATGTTATGAATTACCATATGTAACGGATCCTGATGGATATTGATCAGGGGAGTAGGCTTTACCTTTAGGCCAAGTTGCTGTATTCTGTTGGATAAACAGATCAACGCGTCTGTGTTCTTCAGCTTCTGTCCCTTCTTTACTTTAATGGGTAGAAGAAATGGTTTGCATCCTTCAGGAATTTCAACTTTCTCAGCAACCATGATACTTACGGCATAGGGCATCTGTTGTCACCATCGTAAGGCTTGTTCTATATCCTGGAATCCCTCTGGGTTTCCCGGCAATCTGGACCATAAGGTGTTATTCACCAGGTCAATCTGTACGGCAAATCGGTGCAGAAGGTCATCACCTATATACATTTGATACCGTGGTTCATTTATCACGATGAAAACGTGCTCCGTAGTTTTATTTCCTATGGAGATAGACAAAACGCATCTTGCAACCACATTATGACTTTGGGAATCTCCATCCAGATCATGAACCCATTGGTCCTGTGGAGAGAAACTTTTAATCATTTTAGAATTGGTGATCTGTTTCAAGAGTCCTAGGCTTATGTAACTTGCTTCGGATTTCAAATCCAACTTGGCAAATTTCACCCGGGCTATATTGTTTACCTGTACGGGAATCAATAAATTGTCATTGACCTTTTTAATCCGTACCATCGATTGAATGTGCCTTTTCAGGTCCGCGACTTCGTGATTACCCCTTTCAAGAGAAATGGTTAATATATCATCATCCAGAGTTACCTTTTTGATTTTATCCCTCTGGATGGTAATGATGTGAGCGGCACCATTAACATCTTCCTCGGGCTTACCATTCTTCAGGATTGTGACCTCCGGTGTTTGATTGTTCCTGAAATGCACTTCAATAGAGCTAGGTTTCTCTTCAATCACATGACAACTGCGTTGTGCTTGTGCGTTGCAAGAGTATTCATAGGCAATGGGTGCCTTCACCTGAGTCCATACTGCTTCATTAATGAAATCAATTATGGGACTCAATCTTTTTAATAAATCGATTCCTATGATCATCCGATCATATGGAAGATCCACAATCAATGTGGGATGTCTAATTGTTTTCTTGCCAATCTTAAATGTCAACCAGGATGTTCCTTTTACCTGTAAGGCATCTCCACCTACACTTATCAAAGATCCATCAAATGACCTTAATCGTGGCTTCTTTGATGTTAAATTCAAAATCTTTTGGAAATAACTGATAGATAAAATGGTGGCTTGTGATCCAGTGTCTATTAATCCTTTGATTGGTCCGATAAGTTCATTTTGGAGATATATATCCATAAAGTATCTGCCATCCACCTGGAACAAATCACAGAGAAAGTTAGGATGTTTACCCATCTGCTGTCTGAGAGGTTGACCTCTTTGCAGCTCCGTGACCTCTGCATTCCTGAGTCTCTCAGGACAAGCTGGAGGAGCAGCGTCAGCCCCCGCCTTTGGGACAAGCTGTGTGACACCACAAGTCACAGCTGGCTCACGGCTAGATGCTGGAACGATGGGATTACACACTGGAACAGACATCTGGTTATATGAATTGACATCATTAGACTGCAAGACAAATGACATATTAGACATTTCCCCCCTGGCCCTAATTTCAGGGTCAGAGGTACTGCAAGGAAATATTGAATTATGAATCATATCAGATTCTACCACAATCAACTTAATATCCTTACAGTGGCCTGGGTTCTGACCCGGCCCAATTTGCTTTATGATGTTGAGCTGGGACCTGGAGTTGCCCCTAAAAAAGGCTCAGGCTGTTTTCCTGGAGATACCTGGGACAACTTTCTCACAATGTCGCTCAGCTGGGCCACTTGTTCTGCCAGCTGATCAAACCTGTTTGGTCTGGGCACATTTTGGCTTTGCTGGGCACCCTGGTTATCGGTAGGTGACCTACTCCTGGGTGAATTTGAGAATTCCTGCCTATCTTCCCTCTGTTGTCTGGGTCTATTATCCCAGCGCCTGTAACCCTGATAATTCCTATAGTTATAGGGCCCGTATCCTTGGGGGCCCCTATTGTAATAGGGACGGTAGTTAGACCTCCCACTACTTGAATTATTCCCCTCTGATCCATTAGTATTTTGGGGTTTGGTCTGTTTGGGCGGTCCTACCTGTTGTTGCTGGGCTTGTTGAGCAGGTCCTGTAGACTGAGGGAACCTTCGTGGCTGGCTTTCAAATCCCAAACTAGGGTTTACCTTAGTTTCAGCTACCTTTTGCTCTGGGGATTTTTTAAACCTTCTCTCCTCTGTTGCATGGCACTCACTGATATTATACAGCGTGGTGGCAGCAGTCACCAACCAATCCAAGGGGGCATCAATATCCAGATCTCTGGCTAAGTTAAATTTGATCTGGGTTGGCATAGCATCATAGAATAACTGTTTGAATTCTTCAGATTCCCATTTTGGGGATCTATATGCTAACCCATAGGCATTTTTGAGGACAGAGAGGAATTCACGGGGACTCTGATTGGGTCTACATGTAAGGCTATATATGTCCCGTTTTGCAGCGGTGGTGGTTCGGTACGGTCCGAATTCCAATTTAACCTCATGCAAAACACTTGGCCAATCTTGAATGCCCCTCTCCCCAAATGAGGTAA